>NC_088883.1:2475921-2499670 GCF_032884065.1 Artemia franciscana
ATGTCATAACTCCACAAGATAATCTTATAACTCCACAATTTAATCCTAATCCTGTCATTCTGAAGCGTAATAAGACCTGAATGAATCTGGCCATTTTGTTAGCACTGTCAGTAGAGCTGACTCCAAAACAAAATTCATTTTCATGTGTAATTTACCTTCAACCCCCGTTCTGTTGAAGTGCAAAAGACTTGATCAAGCCCTCCTTTTTCGCACTAGCTTCCTGTTTTCTTTCCCTTGTATGATTTCAAATTCCATCGCAATAACATACCGGAATGTGGCTATTTTTGTTCATTCTGTTGGACTGGGTGTATCTGAACTTCCACTTGGGTGGAAGTTTCTGTCCAAAATTCAATGGTCAACCAAAAATACATAAACAAGGTATTCACTTAAGACCTTTCTTAGCATGGACTAAAGCCCCGCTTTCAATATCGACAAATGGCTTTTTACAGCTTTCATACCTGTACTGTATTCCCAGACATATCCAACATAATCCTACATAAGTAATACATATCCTACACTAGCTGTTGGGGTGGCGCTTCGCGCCACCCCGCCCACGGGGGCTTGGTGGGGGCGCTTCACGCCCCCCCCCCAAGCCCCCACGCGCTTAAGTCGTTACACGCCATATTAGTTACGCGCCATTGTAGTTGTGTCCCTGTGTCCCACCTGTGAATATAGATAGATATATATATATGTTTTTAACTACGTAAAACTTGCGAATATACAACATTCTTCGATGTCTCATTGTCTGTGGAACATGACGACAGTCGACAAACAAGTCGACATACAGCTCAATCTTTATAATGACGTCAGTCGACAAACATGACGTCAGTCGACACACAAACATGACGTCAGTCAACAGACACACACAAACAACTTATTTTTATATAGATAGATGGATATATATAGAAGATAGATATATATAAAAATTATATTCCCTGTGTCCCGGTCTTCATTTGTGTACCGGTGTCCCAGTCTGTAATTTCTCTTTGAGTGTCCTGGTCATCATTTATATTCCCTGTGTCCCGGTGTCCCGGTCGTCATTTGTATCCCGGTGTCCCGGTCTGTATATACATTCGTTTTTGAATTGGTATATGATGAAATAATTTTTTTGTTTTTTTTCCTTTTTTTCTTTTTATTTTTTTTGCCTTTTTTTTGGCTTTTTTAGTTTTTTTTTCTTTTTTCTTTTTAATTTTTTTTGTAGTTTTTACCTTTTTTATTTTTTCTTTATTTTTATTTTTTTTTTTTAGTTTTCTTTTTTTCCTTTATTTTTCAGTTTTCTTCCTTTTTTTAGTTTTTTTTCTTTTTTAGTTTTTAGTTTTTTTTAGTTTTTTATTGGTTTTTAGTTTTTTTTTCTTTTTAGTTTTTTTTAGTTTTTACCTTTTTTTAGTTTTTTTTAGTTTTTCTTTCTTTTTTAGTTTTTAGTTTTTTTACCTTTTTTTAGTTTAGTTTTAATTTTTTAGCTTTTTCAGTTTTTAGTATTTTCTTTTAAGTTTTTTTTGTAGTTTTTACCTTTTTTAGTTTTTTTTCTTCTTTTGTATTAACGCCAAAGCTAAGGTTCGAACCTGGAACCTCTCGAACCTAGAACCTGGAACATAACGCTTTACCAACTCAGCTACTTCGGCTTGAATACATTCGTTTTTGAATTGGTATATGATGAAATAATTCAGACGTCATATGACAGACAGACACACAAACAAATAACTTATTTTTATATATATAGATATCCTACATGACTAATTCGACAGATTTAGTTAAGAAACTTAATAGCCCAAGTATTTCAGAAAACAAAATTAATTAGTAGTTCTGTCATTGTTTCCATGTATACGAATATAGATATGGTTATTTCCGAGCAACTATTAAAAAACAAAATAGAGGAAAATTATCACTTAATCGAAGTTTCTGCGACAGCAATTGGTTGTGAAGTTTAAATTACTCAAGTTAAAATTTGTTTTAAGTCTTCAATGTATTTTCAGTTTTGTGATTCCTTTCATCAGCAAATAAATAGGCTACCAATGGAAGAACCTTTATCCGGGCTACTGGCAAATATTTATGTCGAAAATCTTGAAAATTGGGCATTAAATTCTTATTTTTAAAGACATGTCTATTGGGGTCGCAACAAGGATGACGTAATTTCACTTTGGAATTATGACCAAATTGAACTTCGGGATTTCTTAGATCTTCTTAATACTTATTATGGAAGTTTGTAGTGTACTCCAGAAATTGAAATTGAAAATGAGTGTTAATTATTCGTAAAACTGATAAACTGGATTTTACTATCTATAGAAAACAACGCTAAATAATTGATATCTCCATTTTAATTAATATCACCCCCCCCCCCCCCCGTTAAATGAGGAATTTTGATTTCCAATCAAATTAGCTCCGTGAAAATATTGATATTATCACTAGCTAGATAGAGTAGTGCTTACTATGATATTGCTTATATGCCCTTTTAATACCACTATGCATATAGTTTTTTCGTTTAACTGAAACTCCCCCTTGACGAAACCTAAAAGTTTCAACTTAATGCTCTTAGTATCTTTAGTTAAGTAGTTACTGCTCTTGGTATCCTTAATTAAGTAGTACTACTTTAAAAGTAGTAATGAAAAAGCTACTATTTTCCAAGAAACTTTGCTTCAAAATTACAAGGCCTGTTTTCCTGAGACGTCAACAAAACGTTCCTCATCAGACCGACCATATACTACACAAGAAATTAAGAAAATGGTAATGGCAAAGAGATGGCTTTTCCGTCATGGTAATACCCAACAAGCCAACAGGTTGAAAAACAAACTAAGAAAAGTAACTTGAAAACACGCGAACAAATATATTGAACGGGAAGTTAATCATCTGTTCGAGTCCAAACCAAGCCAGTGGCAAAACCGATTCAAAGGGATGTCAGGTAAGGTGGAAAAAGGAGTCGCGCAGTGGATTTGACCTTAGCTTGGTAATACGGGACCCAGAGATCGAATCACGCTACAGAAATGCACTGCAGGGCCGACGCAGGGACCATAGTATTCAAGAAGCGTCGTTAATTCTTAAATAAAAATAAAAAGGAGTGGATTTTGGCATTGATGAAGAAAACGTCGTAACAGCCAACTCCCTTAATAAACATCTGGGTAACGTTGTGCAATCCCTCCCGCCTTTGGTGAGCGAGGAAGTACTCACCCCTTCTCCTAAGTCTTTTGATTTCCCTTTAATATCAGAATCCAAGGTGTTTTTTAAATTAAAAAGGCTTAAAAGAACAAGCATTACCCCTGTAGATGTTCCCGTCGAACTCAGTAAAACATTTTCAGGTTACCTTAGTGGCCCTCTTTCACTCCTTTTTAATCAGGTGACAAAAATAGGTGAGTATCCATCAATTTGGATAAATGGGTTCATTATACCAATATAAAAAAAAGATGCGCCCAATGATTTTTTGGGTGTCCGACCGATCACCATGGCACCCATTTTTAGCAAAGTGTATGAGACTTGTTGTAGCATGGCTGAAAGACCGTTTTCTGGAGAAAATTGATCCGAAGCAGTTTGGAAATATGCCGAACAAATCTACATCTTATTACTTAGTAAGCATAATCGACAGTATTTTACAAAAACTCGATGAACCAGATTTTTGGATTAATCTTATTGAAATAGATCTAAGAAAAGCTTTTGATTTAATTTGCCGCAATATTCTTGTAAAAAAAAGTCTTGGATTAGGTGTACATTCATTCCTTGTGCGTTTAATTGCTAGTTTTCTTTCTGCTAAATGTCAAAGGACAAAATATAAGTCCACCTACTCCCACCCACTGCCCATTTTTTGAGGAGTTCCACCTGGGACCACTTTTGTTTCTTGTCATGATAAATGATTTGGCAACAACACTGGATGACCGCTGGAAGTATATCAACGATCTGTCATTCATTTAATGTTGTCGAAAAAACCTACCAAGCAGAGAAGGTTCAATAATGAATGATATATGTCAAGAGGCAAAGATGGACAAAATGACTGTCAACTTTGATAAGTCTGTAATTTTAACCATTTCTTTTTTAAAATCTATATCAGTTTTTAATCCACTCATTTCCAGGGCCAGTCACGTGACCAAAATTAAACTGCTTGGCGTTCATATCACTTCGGATTTAAAGTGGAAGAAACATGTTGATGGCAGGTAAAAAAAGCAAATTTAGCCATCAGGTCTCTGAGGTTGTTGGCTCGCCACGGAATCCCTGCACCACACCTCCTACGCATCTATTTCTCTTTTATTCGTTCCACACTTGAATACTTTTGTCCTGTATGGCATTTTGGGCTGACTAGGGAACAGTCAGACCGGGTTGACAGGTGCAATATTGTGCCCTCCTAGTAATCTCAAAAGCCCCGAAAGTACCATACATATCCCTCCTTAATCAGTTTCAACTTCAAACCCTTCAATCCCGTCGTTTAAAACTCGCCCTATCCTTTGGTAATAAAATCCTGTCCAGCCCTATACACCGAAATATCCCCCCGCCCCAACATCAGCCAACACGGGTAAGGCCAGTCAGGACCGTTACAGAGGCTGTACCGAAACTTCAACCTATGACTGTATTACATGCTCGTTATGAGCTTAGTTTTGTGCCCTCGGTTGTTAAGTTGTTTAATGCAGGGTCGCCTTTTCAATCCAAATTATGGATGTTAATTGTATATATTATGATTTTGTGTATACTTGTCGACTGATTTTCGTGTGTGTGTGACAATTATTGCTGTTAATTGTATACATTATAATTTTGTGACTGTTGATTTTTACTTGTCGACAGATTTTTGTGTGTGCATGAAAATAAAAAATAATAATCGGCTCTGTCCGTCACATGTTTTTTAAATAAAGTGAATTTGATTTTTTAATTTAAGAATTAACGACGCTTCTTGACTACTAAGGTCCCTGCGTCGGCCCTGAAGTGCATTCCTGCAGCGTGATTCGATCTCTGAGTCCCGCATTACCAAGCTAAGGTCAAATCCACTACGCCACCACAGGACGAACTTGAATTATAGTGTCTTCTGGCTAATTCAAAATCCGCCACAACTTACCCTGAAAGTTTTACATTAATAATGAGCTGTTATTGTAACATTTTAGAGGTAGAATCAGATGTGAGTACTCCGAGCCACTTAGCCCGTATCAGCAGCTTATTAGTGTACTACTATCTTCGAGCAAAGAGCTATTACCTTTACCTCTTCGCGGTCTCATTTCAGATTCCTCTGATTTTGATTCACTCGATTCGATCAGTCGATTTAAAAATAAAGTCAATGGAGAGGTAAGTAACAAAGAGGTAAGAGGTAAGCCCAAAGACCTTACAGAAAAAGAAAGGTAAAGAAACACTACCGATTGTTTGTACGTTTACGATTTCGGAAAAGAGGTTCAGAAGTTAAGTAGCAATGCACTTAAACACAAAGTATCAGATACAGAATTTTCAAACACGAGAAATCCTGACGAAAATTACTTGAGAAATTTGAAAGACTTCTATACTTTGTCTATAACAATCGACAACCAGTCGCTACTTTTAAGATTAAAGACTTTATCAGAAGATAAAACATATATAAATGACTTGGTCAATAAACTAATTGGGAAAGAGTATATTGTTGGTCACCTTATCCATTTCTTAGCAAATGTGCTGGCATAGTAAACGCTGATACACGTCTAAGCTGGAGAGAAAAGGATCGAAAAGCAAAGTCGCAGTTTAAACATGACGCCTTATCGGTTAAAAGAAAATATAAATTGGTGGATAATATTGAAACTGGTCCAATATGTGGCTTACTTTACGTATGACCTCTGGCTGGGAAGATCTACACTGTCAAAAGAAATCTAGATATCAAAACAGTAAATCAGTGGAAAGAAAAGGTAATTTCTCTTACCATTGAAAGCACATTTCTTAAAGAAGATATAAATGTGCATGATGAAACGAATGATTTTTCAACTTGAATGAGTTATATTGGATCTTGGGTATTTGCTATGATACATTCTATGGATTTCCGGTAGTAATCAAGGAACATCCAAAAGACAAAGATAAAAGATATTGCTTGATCCGCTATGATTATCGCCATCTATCTGACTTTAAAGTAGATGAACAGAGACAGCTATTAGCAAATGACAAGTGTGCGAGTTATTCTGTAAACGAACAAGGAAATTCTTTAATGGAAGGAAACATATATGAAAAAATGCATCCCTTGTATTTTCATAAATGGACAATCCCCAGTGGCATGGCTTTTACCAGGTGCCATTTACGTCCAAAAATTGGTCAGATTCTAAAAATAAAATTTGACACAGTTTTTGACGACCAAGGACAATTAATAGACTCGAGCCAGCAGTATTGTGCAAAGTTCACGCTTATTCTGTGATAAATCAAGATTTTGAAAACACCAGGGAGATTTTTAGGCAATAAAAGTAATAAAGAATAGAATATAGATAAAAATGACAGAGAACCTTGGCCCAAGAAACGAAAAGAAGTCCAGGAAATTCTAAACGGAAACACCGGCCGAGGAAAAATAAAAAAAGTTAACAACATCTAAAGGATATCCATGATATATAGATCACTCAAATAAATAAGAATATCTTAGAACCCAAAACTACAAGGAAAAAATTAAAACCCATACCTCCTCTTGTCTAATGAAGAAAAATGGGCAAAATATTACTGATTTTTAACCAACTAAAAAGTAACAAAGTAATTCTTAATCTCATTACCTGAAGCAAGCTTAAAAGTGCATTAACTTGGCATCTTTTTTAGGTCGTCCTCTAGGTATATTTCATAAGAATAAAGAGTAGTGTCTTCGTAAAGCCCCTTTTGTACAAGTTAATTCAAAAGATAGAATTGTTGCCAAGACACCACAAACATTTTTGCATTTTGTATAATTATTGTAGGGATTTGGAAATGAGGTTGTTTCTGCTGTAGCATTATTTCAGCACAGTCAGTCATTCTACAACAAAGTAAGTAAAATCTTATAGCAACGGTTACATACATCTGACATATAGTCTACATTTTTCCATACTTTTTTCTTCCTTCTTACTTTTTTGTCCATTTAGCACCTATAATTTGACATCATTATATACTGACGGTGCTGACATTATTGCAGTCCTACGGTTATGACGTTATTCATCATCCTGAATGCAAAAATGCTGCTTTTCGTAGAAAATGATCTTGTTTTATCAATATTTTTTTGAATAGCAAAAGGTAATAGATATAGCAATTTCCTTTTAAAAATCAGACCTCAAACAGCGCTCTATGATGCCCCAGTGCCCAGCTAGCTGCATAACTAAAAAAAAACTAAAAAAAAGGTAAAAAAAACTAAAAACTAAAAAAAGAACTATTCAAAAACGAATTTATATACAGACCGGGGCACTGGGACACAAATGACGACCAGGACACAGGGAATATAAATGACGACCGGGACACTCAAAGAGAAATTACAGACCGGGACACCGGGACACAAATGACGACCGGGACACCAGGACACAGGGAAAATAAATGACGACCGGGACACAGGGACACAACTACAACGGGGACGCCGGGGGCACAGGGGGATATATAAATGACGACGGCGACACAGGGAATGTTCTATTAGCAATCACCATCAACAAAGCTCAAGGGCAATCATTAGAATCATGAAGTATTGATCTGAATACGGACTGTTTTTCCCATAAACAATTATATTTTGCATATTCAAGAGTCGGTAAACCTGACAATCTATTTATATGCACAGACAATGGGACAGCGAAGAATGTTGTATATTCGCAAGTTTTACGTAGTTAAAAACATATCTATATTCACAGGTGGGACACAGGGACACAACTACAATGGTGTGTAACTAATATGGTGCGTAACGACTTACGCGCGCGGGGGGGCTTGGGTGGGCGAAGCGCCCCCATCAACTAGGTGTTGGGGTGGCGCGAAGCGCCACCCCAACAGCTAATATATATATATATATATATATACTAGCTGTTGGGGTGGCGCTTCGCGCCACCCCAACACCTAGTTGGTGGGGGCGCTTCGCGCCCCCCCCAAGCCCCCCCGCGCGCGTAAGTCGTTACGCGCCATAATAGTTACGCGCCATTGTAGTTGTGTCCCTATGTCCCACCTGTGAATATAGATATATATATATATATGGTTTTAACTACGTAAAACTTGCGAATATACAACATTCTTTGCTGTCCCATTGTCTTTGCATATAAATAGATTGTCAGGTTATCCCCCTGTTTCCCCCGGTGTCCCCGTTGTAGTTGTGTCCCTGTGTCCCGGTCGTCATTTATATTCCCTGTGTCCCGGGTCCCGGTCATCATTTGTATCCCGGTGTCCCGGTCTGTATATACATTCGTTTTTTAGTTTTGTTTTTCTCCTTTATTTTTTTCCTTTTTTTTTCTTTTTTAGCTTATTTAGATTTTTAGATTTTTTAGTTTTTTTTATTAGTTTTTAGTTTTTATTTCTTTTTAGTTTTTTTGTCCCGGTCGTCATTTATATCCCCCTGTTTCCCCCGGTGTCCTCGTTGTAGTTGTGTCCCTGTGTCCCGGTCGTTATTTATATTCCCTGTGTCCCGGTCGTCATTTGTATCCCGGTGTACCGGTCTGTATATACATTCGTTTTTTAGTTTTGTTTTTCTCCTTTATTTTTTTCCTTTTTTTTTCTTTTTTAGTTTATTTAGATTTTTAGATTTTTTAGTTTTTTTATTAGTTTTTAGTTTTTTTTTCTTTTTAGTTTTTTTGTAGTTTTTACCTTCTTTTTAGTTTTGTTAATTTTTTTTTTTACTTGTGTCTTGGTCGTCATTTATACTCCCTGTGTCCCGGTGCTTTGTTGATTGCTAATCGAACATTCCTTTTGTCCTGGTCGCTTTCTCTTTGAGTGTCGTCATTTATTTTTTTCTTTTTTAGTTCTTTTAGTTTTTACCTTTTTTAGTTTTTTTTTAGTTTTTAGTTTTTTTAGTTTTTTACCTTTTTTTAGTTTTTTTAGTTTTTTAGCTTTTTTATTTTTTTTATTAGTTTTTAGTTTTTTTGTAGTTTTTGCCTTTTTTTTAGTTTTTTTAGTTTTTTAGCTTTTTTATTAGTTTTTAGTTTTTTTTGTAGTTTTTGCCTTTTTTTAGTTTTTTCAGTTTTGACGTCACCTGATCCAGTTTTTTCAGGTGACGTCACCTGATCCACGATCCACAGATCCACAGACAACTTATTTTTATATATATAGATAGTTTTTTTTTTTTACTTATGTCCTGGTCGTCATTTATACTCCCTGTGTCCCGGTGCTTTGTTGATTGCTAATCGAACATTCCTTTTGTCCTGGTCGCTTTCTCTTTGAGTGTCGTCATTTATTAGTTTTTTCCTTTTTTTTTAGTTTTTTATTGGTTTTTACCTTTATTTTAGCTTATTTTTCAGTTTTTTCCTTTTTTTTAGTTTTTTTTTATTTTTTATTTTTTTTTAGTTTTTTACCTTTTTTTAGTTTTTTTAGTTTTTTTAGTTTTTTAGCTTTTTTACTTTTTTTATTAGTTTTTAGTTTTTTTTTGTAGTTTTTGCCTTTTTTTAGTTTTTTCAGTTTTTTTTTTAGTTTTTTATTGGTTTTTACCTTTATAGTTTTTTTAGTTTTTTAGCTTTTTTATTTTTTTTATTAGTTTTTAGTTTTTTTTTGTAGTTTTTGCCTTTTTTTAGTTTTTTCAGTTTTGACGTCACCTAATCCAGTTTTTTCAGGTGACGTCACCTGACACATCCATCCATCCATCCACAGACAGACAACTTATTTTTATATATATAGATAGATATATATATATATATATATATATATATATATATATATATATATATATATATATATATATATATATATATATATATATATATATATATATATATATATATATATATATATATATATATATATATATATATATATATATATATATATATATATAGTGTATATATATATATATATATATATATATATATATATATATATATATATATATATATATATATATATATATATATATATATATATATATATATATATATATATATAAGTTGTTTATGGGTTATGTCTGTCTGTCTGTCTGTCTGTCTGTCCGCATATGACGTCTGAATTATTTCATCATATACCAATTCAAAAACGAAAGTATACAAGCTGATGTAGCTAAGTTGGTAACGCGGTATGTTCCAGGTTCTAGGTTCGAGAGATTCAAGGTTCGAACCTTAAATACAAAAGAAGAAAAAAACTAAAAAAGGTAAAAACTACAAAAAAACTAAAAAGGAAAAAAAAAGAAAAAAGGAAAAAAACTGAAAAATAAAGGAGAAAAACAAAACTAAAAAAAAAATAAAAAGGTAAAAACTACAAAAAACTAAAAAGAAAACAGAAAAAAAACTAAAAAAAGGTAAAAACCAAAAAAACTAAAAAGAAAAAAGGAAAAAAAACACAAACTTTATTTCATCATATACCAATTCAAAAACGAATGTATATACAGACCGGGACACAGGGACACAAATGACGACCGGGACGCCGGGGGGCACAGGGGGATATCTAAATGACGACAGGGGCACAGGGAAATGTTCGATTAGCAATCACCATCAACTCACCATCAAAAGGGCAATCATTAGAATCATGAGGTATAACTAAAAAAAACTAAAAACTACAAAAAAAAGACCAATTCAAAAACTAATGTATATACAGACCGGGACACCGGGACACAAGGAATATAAATGACGACCGGGACACTCAAAGAGAGATTACAGACTGGGACACCGGGACACAAATGACGACCGGGACACAGGGACACAACTACAACGGGGACGCCGGGGGGCACAGGGGGATATATAAATGACGACGGGGACATAGGGAATGTTCGGTTAGCAATCACCATCAACAAAGCTCAAGGGCAATCATTAGAATCTTGAGGTATAAATCTGAATACGGACTGTTTTTCCCATAAACAATTATATTTTGCATATTCAAGAGTCGGTAAACCTGACAATCTATTTATATGCACAGACAATGGGACAGCAAAGAATGTCGTATATTCGTAAGTTTTACGTAGTTAAAAACATATATATATATATATATATATATATATATATATATATATATATATATATATATATATATATATATATATATATATATATATATATATATATACATATATATATATATATATAATGTTGCGTAACTAATATGGCGCGTAACGACTTACGCGCGCGGGGGGCTTGGGGGGGCACGAAGCGCCCCCACCAACTAGGTGTTGGATGGCGCGAAGCGCCACCCCAACAGCTAGTATATATATATATATATATATATATATATATATATATATATATATATATATATATATATATATATATATATATATCTATGTATATAAAAATAAGTTGTCTGTCTGTCTGTGGATCAGGTGACGTCATGTTTCTGTGTTGACTGACGTCATGAAATTAGTTGTCGTCATTTTTGCTTTGACGGTGACGTCATTAACGGTATTTAAGACATTTGTTCACGGAAAAATGTTTAATTGTAAAATGACTGAAGAACCTACAATGGCAACAGCTGAGGAAGCTGCTCAAAGAGTTTATGCCAAAAAACTTGCTGCTGATAGAGAAAGTAAGAAAAGAAAGCGTTCCGAGAATCACAAGAACAGCAAGAAAACAGGCTTGCGGCTAAAGAACGCAAAACCGCGCAGTTAGATGAAAATCCACCTGGACAGCGAGAGTCAAAACATATCAAAACTGAAAATGATAGCGATGATGATTGGGTTTGGGATTTTGACTTGGATAAGGTCATCAATGCCTACCAGATTTAAGTTAAAAAAACAAAGGTTCGTCGATATGTACTTCATAGTGACGCTGAAAAATAAAGAAGAAAAAGAAAACTGAAAAAAAGAAAAAAGGTAAAAAACTAAAAAAAACTAAAAAGAAAAAACACTCAAAGAGAAATTACAGACCGGGACACAAATGACGACCGAGACAGAGGGAATATAAGTGACGACCGGGAACCTCAAAGAGAAATTACAGACTGGGACACCCGGACACAAATCACGACCGGGACACAGGGAATATAAATGACGACCGGGACACAGAGACACAACTACAACGGGGACGCCGGGGGCACAGGCGGGATATATAAATGACGACCGGGACACAGGGATTGTTCGAATAGAAATTACAGACCGGGACACCGGGACACAAATGACGACCGGGACACCGGGACACAGGGAATATAAATGACGACCGGGACACTCAAAGAGAAATTACAAACTGGGACACCGGGACACAAATGACGACCGGGACACAGGGAATATAAATGACAACCGGGACACAGGGACACATCATTAGAATAATGAGGTATAGATCTGAATACGGATTGTTTTTCCCATGGACAATTATATGTTGCATGTTCAAGAGTCAGTAAACCTGACTCTAGTATATAGTATATAAGAAGGCCTTTCAAAGAGAAATGTTTAATATAGATATTAAATTACAGAAGAACCTACAATGGCAGAAGAAACAGCCGAGGAAGCTGCTCAAACAGCTAATGCCAAAAGGCTTGCGGCTAATAGCGAAAGTAAGAAAAGAAAGCGTGCCGAGGAATCACAACATCAAAGAGAAATTTTTAATATAGATCTTTAAATGATTATAGATTTATAGTCATAGATCGATAGAGGAGGTTTTCAAAGAATCATTTAAAAAGGCAGCTAGCCAGTGGTGAATCTGTATGTCATACATGATTACTATACTCAAAATAGTATGATTTGGTTTTCTGCTTTTGTTGTAAACTGTTCTTTAAGTCAACTTCACCGCAAATTTTATGTTCAAAAGGAACCAATGGTTGGAAAAATAAAGCTAAAATTCTAAACATTCATGAATTGAGTGACGGTTACACAAGTTTCTTTCATGAGTGGAAGAAACTTGAGCTAAGATTGAATAAAAATAAACCTATCGATGATGAAAATTTACGGCTGATGAAACAAGAAGAAAAATATTGGAAAAGTGTCATGAAAAAAAAAATTTCTCTTTTGCGAGGTTTAGAGGCTCAAATTCTGGCACTTCGAGGAAAACATTAGAAACTCTTCATACCCGGTAATGGAAACTTCTTGAAATTTCTGGAATACTTGGCGCTATTTGACCCCTTGATACATGAAAATCTTTGCAAAATTCAAGATAATGAGACGAAAGTATATTACTTGAATAAAGACGTCCGGAATAAATGATCAAAGTGTTAGCAAACGCCGTGAAGGCTAAAATTATTTTTATGGCACTTGGTATTAACCAAGTGACATATAGCAGTCGCCAATTCTGTCGGTCTGTCTGTCGGTCTGTCGGTCTGTCGGTCTGTCGGTCTGTCTTTCGGTCCCGGTTTTGCTACTTTAGGCACTTCCAGGTAAACTAGGACGATGAAATTTGGCAAGCGTATCAGGGACCGGACCATATTAAATTAGAAATAGTCGTTTTCCCGATTTGACCATCTGGGGGGGGGGAGAAGGGGCCGGTTAATTCGGAAAAATAGAAAAAATGAAGTATTTTTAACTTATGAGCGGGTGATTGGATCTTAATGAAATTTGATGTTTGGAATGATATTGTGTCTAAGAGCTCTTATTTTAAATCCCGACTGGGTCTGATGACATTGGGGGGAGTTGGAGGGGGGAAACCTAAAATCTTGGAAAACACTTAGAGTAGAGGGATCGGGATGAAACTTGATGGGAAAAATAAGCGCAAGTCCCAGATACATGATTGACATAATCGGAACTTATTTGCTCTCTTTGGGGTAGTTGGGAGGGGGGAGTAAGTCTTAAAAATTAGAAAAATGAGGTATTTTCAACTTACGAACGGGTGATCGGATCTCAATGAAATTTGATGTTTAGAAGGATATCGTGTCTTAGAGCTCTTATTTTAAATCCCGACCGGATCTGGTGATGGGGGCGGGGAGTCGGGAGGGGGAAACCTAAAACTTGGAAAACACTTAGAGTGGAGGGATCGGGATGAAACATGGTGGGAAAAATAAACACAAGTCCTAGATAGATGATTGACATAAACGGAACGGATCCGCTCTCTTTTGGGTAGTTGGGGGGGGGGGTTAATTCTGAAAAATTAGAAAAAATGAGGTATTTTTAACTTACGAACAGGTGATTGGATCTTCATGAAATTTGATTTTTAGAAGGATATCGTGGCTCAAAGCTCTTATTTTAAATCCTGACCAGATCTGGTGACATTGGGGGAAGTTTGGGGTGGGGAGACCTAAAATGATGGGAAACGCTTAGATTTAAAATTGAGGTATTTGTAACTTACGAAAGGGTAACCTTTGATAAAAAGGTAAAATTTGATATTTAGAAGGATCTTGTGCTATAAAGTTCTAATTTCAAATTCCGACCAGATCCTGTGACATTCGGGGGAGTTGGAAGGGCGGATCTGCTCTCTTTGGGGGAGTGGGGGCGAGGGTTAATTCTGAAAGATTATAAAAATGCGGTATTTCATTAGGTTCTTTAGGATTCTTTAGGTTCTGACCTTCTCACAAGTACCAAATGAGCTCTTGGCTCTTCCAACCTCGTACCATATGAGCTCTCGGCTCTTCCGACCTCGTCACAAGTGCCATATGAGCTCTTAGCTCTTGTTTCTTTTCCTTGCTGCAAAGTATTACTCTAAAATTCTTGATTACACTCCACACGTAAGCCATACAGAACAAATGACTATGGTTGTAAGATTTGTAGCTTGCAAGATTTGTGAATGTGATTGTAAGATTCGTGATTGTAAGATTTGTAGCACGGAAACTGCAAGTGAAATTCGAGGCTCCTTTTAAGGTTTCATGCCCTTGACTGAGAAAAATAGTCCTAGTTTGACTGAAGCAAAAAGTTGAAAGAGATCGAATTGTGGATCGACGCTTTACTTAGTCAAAGCTGAGATAATGGAAGTAATATGAAAGGATAACACTCCGGAGTAAAAAAGAAAACCAAAGAGATTAACCCAAGAGCGTTTCTTGTGCCTTTAATCTTACAACCATTGAATCTCATTCTTAATGATGCAGCCCATTGTTGCTTGGAGGCTGCGAAGTTCTTTGCTTCGGTTCAAAAAATTTACGTGGAACTAAATATATAAAACTTATATATTTAACACAAAATTGGAATATCCTAAGAAAACATGAAACTAATTTGATGCCTAAGCCCCTTAGTGAAACCAGATGGTAAAATCAAATAGATGTTCTAGTACCTCTTCGATATCAACTGAGTGATTTTCATAACGCTTGAATGGACAGTGTTGAAGGTCGCTACTTAAATGGGTCAACAGGTAACAACTCGCGAGTGCAAGCTTTAGGTCTGGCAAAAACCATTGAAAAATACAATTTTGTCTTAAGTGTAACTTTGTGGCACAGTATAATTTTTGAAATGAACCTAACAAGTAAACAGTTACAATCCAAACAATTTGGTTTGGCTTCCGCCAAAGATCAACTTAGCAAAATTAAATTGTAGTTACAAACGTTAAGCTACGACTAAGGCTTTGGAAGTAATCTAGTTGCCGCCAAAGGAGTGGCAGAGGAGTCTAAGCATTCAACCAACATTTGAAACAGAAACCCTGCCAACTCGGTTGAAAAAGAAGAAAAAACAGTTTGAATAAGAAGCGCATTATGAACCTTTGGTATCCCCTCAAGAATATTTCAAAGTCAATTTCCCTTTTGCCATTCTTGATACTGCAATTTCTTCTCTGAACAAAAATTTCAACAATTAGCAGAGGTTACTTCTGTATTCGGATTTCTCTACAACATATTCATGGTAAATGTCACAACAAGAAAGTCCCTGATGGACGATTGTATGAATTTGCATGAATTGGCAATGAAGTTCAAGCCATTGCCAGGAGAGTACTCAAGAACACAAATCCAGAGGATGTTCTTTACTTTATTATAAGCAATCACCGTAAAGATTATACCTCATTTTTGTCCGTGGCTTTACAGATTTAGCTGACTCTGCCTCTGTCTGATCCTAGTGGTGAGCGAGGTTTTTCAAAATCAAAATTAATTAGCACTTATACTCGATCCACCATGACGTAAGAAAGGCTTGAAGGACTGGCCACTCTATCAGTTGCCTAAGGCAGCAGAATAGGCTGCACCGGCCCTGTGACAGAGTGGATTAACTTGTAAATTTCAGAAAACGATCTGAAAGATGATCAATTGACCAAAAAGGCAATATTTACACGCTACTATTACTATACCCCCCACTGCTTCTACTGTAACCACAACAACAACTACTACTACTGCTGCTGTCACTATAACTATTACTTCTGTAGTGAGTACTACTAAGGCTGAGGATACTGAAATAAACATCTGAGGCAGCCTTGAGAAGAAAGTTGAGCTAAATCAAAACATACCAAGTGCATACAAATTGCTGATACGGGTGTAACAGCAATATTTTTGAAACGGCCTATTATATCGAGAGGAAATATCAGGGGTATCATAAGTGGCATGCTCAGTAGACCAAAAGGTAAAATGTGGACCTACCACTACTACTATTAATACTGTTGCTACTACTGTTACTACTAGTAATAATAATACATTCTTACTGATACTGCTGTTCCTACTACTACCGCTACTACTATGATACTAGTACAATTAAGACCATACGTATGAAGGTGAAAATTTGACACAATATTGTTGGGAAATTTTAACTATGTCAAAACACACTGTGTGCATGCAGATTGTCAAAAAGGCGTATCTCGAGAATGGATTTGGGTATTAAGTTGGAACTTAATTTAGATAATACTTAAACGGGAAGATCAACTGACGAAAAGAAAGTATATGCCTGTCATTACTAACACTATTACCTCTGCTACTTTTACTAATGCTACTACTGCTGCTAAACTACTCTTTCAATTGCAAGAACTTATAAGGCTTAGAATTTTAAGATGAAAAGGGTGTCAAAATCACAATAGGTGTCACATCAGCAATATTTTTGTAACAGTTTACCGCATCAAGGTGAAAATTCTGGGCCATCATGAAAGGGGGTTGCTGGAGTTTAGCCCCCCTCGCTCCCCCCGCTGATTACCCCCCACTCCTGGAAAAAACCCCTTGGTAAAATACCCCCTTTGGAAAATAGCTCTGCCCGCAGAAAATAATCTCCCGTGGAAAATAGCCCCGAAAAATACCCCCCCTCCCCGTGAAAAATACCCTTTGCGGAAAATACCCCAGGCAAATGAGACAAGACAAAGACAAGGGACAGAATACATTGAAAAATATATAATTTGGGCTCTATATTTGCATATAAAGAGGGGGAGTAAAGTTTTTTGGACTGTTTGAAGTCAGAAAACGATGCGGTAAACCGTTCAAAAAATTTTGCTAATGTGTGCTTTTGACCCCTTTTGACACCCTTTTCATCTTAATACTCTAAGCCTTACAGGTTCTTGCAATTGAAGGAGTAGTTTAGTAGCAGGAGTAGCATTAGTAAAAGTAGCAGAGGTAATAGTGTTAGTAATGACAGGCATATACTTTCTTTTCGTCAGTTGATCTTCCCTTTTAAGTATTATCTGAATAAATTTTCAACTTAATGCCCAAATCTGTTCTTGAAATACGCCTTTTTGACAATCTGAAAGCACATAGTGTGTTTTGATCTAGTTCAAATTTCCCCACAATATTGTGTCAAATTTGTACCTTCATATGTCTAGTCTTAATTGTACTAGTATCACAATAGTAATGGCAGTAGTTGGAACAGCAGTATCAGCAATAGTGCATTATTATTAGTAGTAGTAACAGTATAAATAGTAGTAGCAGCAGGTACATTTTACCTTGTGGTCCACTGAACATCCCACTCATAATATCCTTGAAATTTCCTCTGGATATATTAGGCGTTTCAAAAATATTGCTGATACACCCATATCAGTAAACTGTGTGCACATGGTATGTTTTGATTTAGTTCAAAATTCCCCTCAAGGTTTCGTCAGATGTTTATTTTATTATCCTCAGCCTTAGTAGCACTCGCTGCAGAAGTAATAGTCTTAGTAACAGAAGTGGTAGTAGTAGTTGTTGTGGTTACCGTAGAAGCAGTGATGGGTATAGTAGTAGTAGTAGCGTGTAAATATTGCCTTTTTGGTCAATTGATCATCTCCCTGACCACCTGAAATTTACAAATTAATCTACTCTGTCACAGGTCCGGCACAACCTATTTTGCTGCCCTAGGCAAGATATCCCCCCTCAATCAGATTTTTTGTTTCCATTTTCCTCTTAAATTAAACCCCTTACCCAAAATTACTACTTCTTATGTTTTTTTTGCGCTTAACGAAAATATTACATTAATTTACTCACACAATCACAAATTATACGTACAAAAGCAAAAAAATTAAAGAATACTTAACGAGGAGCATCTTACATGTTGGCCACTAGTACAACCACAATTATGGTAGATGATTTTACGTGAAACCCTCAGTGTCAAACCCTCAGTGAAACTCTCGTTTCAATAGTTACATAAGAGGAACTTATCAAATAAAATCAATAATTTTGAAAAAGAAATAAATTTAATTGTAAAATTTAACATAGATTATAGGGAAAAGTTGAAAGTGAAAACTTAAGACAGAGAAGGTCTACATTTTGGCCAGTCCTTCTAGCCTTTCTTGGGTCATGGTGGATCGAGCATAAAAATAGATTAATTTTGATTTTGAAAAACTAAGCTCAACACTAGTACCAGACACAGGCAGAGTCAGCTAAATCCTTAAAGCCACGGACAAATTTGAGGCAAATTCTTTAAGGTCATTCCTTTACTTTAAAGTAAAGGTCATCTTCTGGATTTACGTTCTTGGGTACTCTCTTAGCAATGGCTCGAACTTCATTGCAAAGTTCATGGCCTTCAATATCTTTAGCCTCATTGTTTGAGAAGAAATGTCATAAATTCCTACAATCGTCCATCAGGGACTTTGTTGTTGCGACATTTACCATGGATATGTTGTAGAGAAATCAAAATATAGAAGCAATCCCTTTAACTGCTGAAATTTTTGTTCAGTGAAGAAATTGTAGTATCAAGAATGACGAAACGGAACTTGACTTTAAAATATTCTTGAGGGAATACCAAAGGTTCATCATCCGCTTCGTAATCAAACTGCTTTTTTTTTCAACCGAGTTGGCAGGGTTTAGTTCCAAATGTTGGTTGAATACTTAGCTCCTCTGCCACTCCTTTGGCGTCAACTAGATTACTTCCAAAGCCATAGTCGTAACTTAACGTTTGTAACTACAATTTAATTTTGCTTAGTTGATCTTTGGCAGAAGCCAAATCAAACTTTTTGGGTTATAACTGTTTACTTGTTATGTTCATTTCAAAAATTATTCTGTACCACTAAATTACACTTAAGAAAAATTATATTTTTCCATTTTCTGCCAGACCTAAGGCTTGCACTCGCGAGTTGTTACTTGTTGACCCATTTTAGGAGCGATCTTCAAAAATGTCCATTAGAGCGTTATGAACATCACCCAGTTAATATCGAGTTGGTACGAGAGTATCTATTAGACATTCACATCTGGTTTCACTAAGGGGCCTCAGTGTCAAATTAGTTACATGTTTTTAGAGCATTCCAAAGTTGTGTTGAAGCAAAATAGTGAACATTAATTTTTTTAACCAAAGCAAAAAGCTTGGCAGCCTCCAAGTAACAATGCGCTGCATCATTAACAACAAGATTCAATGAATGTAAGCTACAAGGCACATGAAACTCTCTCGGGTTAATCTCTTTGGTTCTCTTTTTTACTCCGGAGTGTTTGCCTCTCATATTACTTCCGTTATCATAGCCATGACTGCGTAAATCGTTGATGCAAAGTTCGAGTTCTTTTAACTGTCCAACAATTTTTCAGGTAAACTAGCACCAGTAGTCTCAGTCAAAGGTATTAAAACTAAAAAGGGGCATCGAATTTCACTTTCAGTTCCTTTGCCACAAATCTTACTATCACACATCTTACAATCACAACCACAAATCTTACAAGCTACAAATCTCACAATCACAATCAATTGTTCTATATGGCTGACGTGTGGAGTGCAATCAAGAATTATAGAGTAATACTTTACGGCAAGGACTAGAGAAATAAGTTCAGCACTCATGAACATTTTATTCTGAACGTCTTTACTCAAGTAATATACGTTTGTCTCCTTTTCTTTTAACTTTGCAATGAATTTTTCATAACCTAAAGCTTGAATTTTTTCTGCATCAAAGGGTCAAATAGCGTCAAGTATTGCAAATATTTCAAGAAGTTTCCATTACCGTGTAAGAAGAGTTTCTAATGTTTTCCTCGAAGTGCCAGATTTTGAGCTCCTAAAACTCGCAAAAGAGCAATTTCTCTTTCCAAGACACTTTTTCAATATTTTTCTTCTTGTTTCATCAGCCGTAAACTTTCATCATCTATAGTCTTATTTTTATTTAATCTTAGCTCAAGTTCCTTCAATTCATGAAAGCAAGTTGTGTGACCGTCACCCATTTCATGATTGTTCAGAGTTTTAGCTATATTTTACAGCGATTAAGGTTGGCTTTGTAATTCGTCTTCGTTACGTATCACCTAAAAACTGTTTATCTTTATCAACCTTAAGGCAAAGTCTAAACTCAGGTTTCGTTTTCAAAAGTCAGCAAACGTCTTTACAAGATCTGCCAAGCCTTGATCGTAGGAAAGTAATGGAGTGAGTCAGATTGAAGGATCACCGTCTAAATTTCTAAAAGCACTAGTTTCAAATTCTCCCATTGAATATTTTCTATCCTCAAAAAGAGTTTTACTTAACATTTCATCTTCATCCGAATCAATTTTGGCCGTTTTCGTCGGACGAAAGCAATTTATAATTTGACTTATCAAAAACCAAAAACTTCTTCCCATGAGCTAATTCGACATTTGCACTTATTCTTGAGTGTTTCACTAGTTTGCGGCATCTGGAACGCGACATCTTAAGAACTGGTCCGGTTCTTCTTTTACCAGCTGGTCAAACATCTAATGATATGTAATTTATATGGCTCATAAGGGTGAAGTGTCTTAAATAAAATAGGTCACAAGAGCTTTCCTACTCTGCATTAATCAGTTAATAAACCGATCTTTGGGTTCCAAGAATTATATTTTATATATTTTTATAGTCTTAGTGCGAGTAAAATTATACAACTAGATTCTGAGATCCTGCTGGCTTGAAAAAAGGTCAAAACAAAAAATTTTCCCTAACACACCAGTGAAAATGTAACAAAATATTTTGAATTTATATTTTTTAAAGAATTTCTTCTTTTGTACTTACGTTTCTTAGTCAGAACCTCGAACCACTAATTATGACTTAGCTCACTTCTAGTTGTTCTGCAAAAATTGTTGTCGTACCAGGACAATTTTCATAAAGCATGCCCATTTCAGTGTGTATTTTTTTTTTTTTTTATATCATTAAAAGACTTAGTTCTATTCCACTCTGGACTAACATTTAACCACAAAACACGTTGGTAGGTTATGGCTGTCCAAATAATCAAGAATAATAGGGAATTTTTAAGGAGAAAAGATAAACATGCATTGCTGCACGGAGAAAGAGAAATGTAGATACAAAGCTATTCACTCACGTTATGTGTTTGAGGAAATATGTCAGCCTCCATGCTTGAGAAACGGTATTCTTCGGTGCTGCACCCTTGAGAAAAAAACCCCAGTCAACTATGGATTGGTCACAGATCGAAACCGCAAGTTTGACCGAATTGGCACACTGGTATGCAGCATTTGTGAAACGGAAACACGCTTTCACTCTCTTCTTTCGCCATTTTATCTTTGGAAATAAATAGGCAATACGTCAGGGCAAATAAAATATGCTATGGCACAAATAGTCCCATATTGCTTATTTATATCTTATCTAAACTGCAAAACAGGTGCCGTTATGTGAGAAAATTTATTAGAAGGTTGTTTTTCTTTTTCTCACTGGTAGGATTTTTATTCTGTTTCTTCTTCAAACTCCAAGATCGTATTGTTTACATTTTTTAAATTTCCTTAGTACAAGTGCACCTAAATTGTACTTGCTGAAAGAAGCCTAGAACAATGATAGTATTTCTGATATTGGATAATAAGGATTATTCTAATTAAAAATAAAGGATATAAATGTAAAAAACTTCCAGAAATATAAAAATAGTCATTTAAGGTAAATTTAGTTTTTTTTATCCTGTCCATATATCTTGGCTGCAGTTGGCTTCATGATTAAACTCCACATTAGCCTGAGCTATGCCTATGCGTAAAGTTAATATACACCTGTCTAAGCATGGCAACCAACAAATTAAAATAGTAGCCTGCCATTAGATTCCTTATTTTATGTTACATCTAGACTTGTTTTTGTGACTGCACCCCCAATAGCTCCAAATATGGTCTTAGTGCTGCACTCCCCAAAAGGGAACATGGTGTTTATGTAGCCTAGCTTACAACATAACTTATAGCTATGATTGAGGTGAATATATTGCTTTTAAATTTCTTATGCTCTTTCATACTTTGATAATTGCTTCAGGGGCAAAATCCATTTTGAGCCCTTAAAGAAGGTGTAAAAGTGTTCAAAACAGCCCGCACTCAGCAAAAGTTTAAAAGTGTTTTTCTGAAAAGTTGGCTAGTAAGAAAAAAATTGCCTTTTGTAGCTGACTCAGGAATGTTAATTATTATTTTCATTGGTCTGAACAGTGAAATGTTATTTAGGAAACAAATATACAAAACATTTTCTAGAAACTCTACAAAAAATGGCCTCATTTTTGCAGTGGTGTCATTTTTGACAGGTTTCAGGCTCTTTAAAAAGTTCTGTAAATTTGTTTCCTTAGTAACAATTTATTATTACAACTAAGGAAAATAGTAATAACCCTTCCTGAATCAGCTATAAGCACTGGCATATCCAGGGGGCAGGGGCACTAGGTCCCCATGATTTTTCTGGCACCCTCTTTCCCTGTTGTTTTCCTTTTTTCACTTTTTTTTTATAAATTTGTCAATTTAATCAATTATTGGCACCTTCATCTCATTGTCCCCCCAGATTTTGTTCTAGATCTGTTCCTGGCTGCAAATGGAAATTTTTCTAACTAGACAGTCTTTTTAAACATACTTTCAGACTCTTGGCAACTATGGACTGTTTTACCTTCTAGGGCCCCTAGAAGATTACCTTCTAGGTCCATTTTGACTCAAAATGGACTGTGTCCCAGAGACAATTTTTGAACTATGAAATAGCTTAAAAAAGCATCAAGTGATATATTCACATTCATCCTAGCTGAATTATGAGATTTTGAAAATGAATTTAAAAGAGTTGCAGCTATTGAGAAGGAAACATGTTAAGAAAACAATTCTTAGTTCATACTAGCCTATGCAGAAAAATTGTAATATACAAATATGTAACCCAAAATATATATTTCCTGTACATTTTGCCATACATCACTCTTTTTTCAACTCATGTACATTTATTGAATCAGTTGAATCCATGCTGACAAAATCAAGAGACAGAAAAATGCATAGGACTTTCAAAATGTGTTAGCAAAAGTTTTTCTGCATATTATGAAGTAAGAATTTTTTTAACAGGTTTCCTTCACAATAACCCCAATTCTAGGCTTATACCTTTTCTATTTTACTTTTAAAATATTCAATAATTTTAAATACTTTAAAAATTCAGTAAAAGATGCATGAAAAGAGGATGAAAGCTAAGCCAGATTTTTTACTTGAACAACCCCAAATGTAAAAGCAAAGGTTTACATGGATAGATGTCTTCTGTTCAGTGAACATCCTTGTGGACATGAACCTCTTTTCAAATCAGCCTTATCTGGTATTATGAACCAACTGTTGATGAGAATTAAGCATAAAAGATACAATAATGATAGATTTGCAAAATAAGATGACT
>NC_088883.1:2499770-2614776 GCF_032884065.1 Artemia franciscana
AGAGGCGTCCACTATGACTTTTACGTTTCTGCTCTTATGGTCAAAGTATGAGAGGTTTTTACAGATTGATGCTTGGATTTGCTTCCTCGCATTCTCATGCTGGGTTGTCCAGTCGTAAGTTTTAGATTTAGACAGTTCACGGAGAGGGTGGTTTAGAGTGGAGAGGTTTGGGATGTATCTTGCTAAATAATTGTACATGCCTAGGAGCACCTGTAGCTGTTCGTGTGATTCTGGTGCTGGCATGTTCGCAATTGCCTTTGTCTTCTCTGGATCTGCTTTGATCCCTTCAGTGGTCAGCAAGTGCCCAAAGTATGGAATGTTTAGAGCATTAAAAATACATTTATCTCGGTTGAACCTTACTCCCTTTTCTCTGGCTCGCTGTAATACCAGCCTCAACTTAGCATCATGATCTTCTGTATTTGCTGCTGTTCCAGCAATGTCATCTATTATGAGTCCAATGTCGAGTCCTTCAAAGACTTCCTCCATCTTCCGTTGGAACTCGTCCTGTGCTGATTTGACTCCAAATGGGTATCGCTTCCAGCGATATCTACCAAATGTAGTGCTAAAGGTGGTTAGGAGGGATGACTCCTCATCTAGTTCCATGGACCAGCATCCTTGTCTTGCGTCCAATTTAAAAAATGTATTAGATCCTGAACATTTTGCTGCTACATCATCAAACGATGGTATTAGGTGGTAAGGACGCTGCACCCATTTGTTTAGGTCGACAGGATCTAAACAAATCCTAAGAGATCCATTTGGTTTTTGGACGACTACGATTGAGTTTACCCATTCAGTTGGTGTAGTTGTCTTCTCAATGATGCCCATGACTTCAAGGCGATCAAGTTCTTCTTTGAGTTTTTCTTGTAGGGCGATTGGAACTCTTTTTGGTGGTTGTACTGTTGGTACAGCTCCTTCTTTCAAGTGGATTTTACACTTCCCTGGGAGTTTTCCTACACCTTCAAAAACATCTTCATATTCCTCCAGTATTCTGGCCGTTTCGGGTTTCATTGAGGTTGCAGGTTCGTTCTGTACATTCAGAATGAATTTGATCAATTTCATATTCTGACTTGTCTTTCTGCTAAGGATTGGCTTGCGGTCAGTGTTGACCACATGAAACTGGTTAACCTGTTTCTCACCTTCCTTGTAGCAGATGCATAGCTCTACAAACCCCAAAACCTGTAATCTTTCTCCGGAGTAGCTTGTTAGAATGTCTTTTGTTGGTTGCAAACGAGGTTTAGGTACCATGCTATTATAGTCGCTGACCGGAAGGACATTTGCTTCAGCTCCTGTGTTTATTTTGAAGACTAAGTCTAGTTTCTGGTCAACAATTCTTATTACAGCATCTGGCCTATCTGTATGTTTCACTGGCATGCTGTTGACAGTATCAATCATGAACTCACTTGCACTTGTTCCTGCTTCTTGTTGGCTTATTTCATTCACACCTTTGCTTTTACATACTTTGGCAAAGTGATTCAGTTTGTTGCATTTTGAACATGTTTTGCCCCTGGCTGGGCAGTTATGATTCTTGGTATAAGGTGCACCACAGAAATAGCATTCTTTGTTGTTGTACTGTTTCTTCAGGGCATCTATCTCTTGTTTCATCATGGGCACTGAAGTCTTATTAGCAGCTGTCATTTGCGCTTGGGTTTCCTGTACTGATTTAATGGCACGGCAAATCTCTATTGCTCTGGCAAGGGTTAATGTCCCTCCTTCACTTAGCAATTTTTCTCTAATCCTGTCACTCTTAACTCCAAAGACAAGACGATCTCTTATCAGGTAATCTCTGCTGGTACCAAAGTCACAGTCATTAGCAATTAACTTGAGGTCGGTCACATATTGTTCAATGTTTTCGTTACCTTGGTCTCGCTTGTGGAAAGTAAATCTTGTCACTATGGGGTTTGATATGGGTTCAACATGGGCTCCGAATTTATTAAGGTACGTTTGAACCCTGTTTGTCTCGGCATCTGTTAGAGTCCATGTGCTGAAAATGTCTCTTCCTTTATCACCAACCCATATCAATAGATACGAACACTGGACAGCCTGGGATTTGCCTTCCAGTGGTCCGGAGAACATTAATTCACAGTGTTGTCTGAACCTTTTCCAGGCTGATTTTAGGTTCGTCGATGACCAGTCCAAGGACGGATGTGGTGTGCTGTCCATGTTTACTGTTTTACTTCTGACACCATGCAATATCTTCGGTTTAGTTTAATGGTTTAATGGAAACCCAAGCAAGCACCTACAACAAGAACATATATAAGCAAGCAATAATATAAGCAAGCAAATAATTATAAGCACGGCATGCACGTTAATAAGCAGAGCTTCAAGCACAGCAAGTCAATATTCTGCAGTATGTGTATTTGTATGTGTAGTATGTCTATGTGTATGTATATGTGTATATTTAGTATGTGTATGGGTAGTATGTGTATGTGTATGTGTATATGTATGTGTAGTATGTGTATGTGTATGTGTAGTATGTGTATATGTATGTGTAGTATGTGTATTTGTATGCGTAGTATGTGTAAGTGTATGTTTGTGTATGTGTATGTGTATTTGTATGTATAGGTGAATGTGTATTTGTATGTGTATTTGTATGTTTTTTGATTGTGTGTATGTGTATTTGTATGTGTATGTGTATAATGAAAAAAGAAATCACCAATGCAACAGCACAAACCTGTAAAAAAAAGTCAAAAGGAGAAAAGGAAGACTGTTTTCCTACATCAGCAATTAATATAAATCAGTACTTGAATGAGGCCTTAACCCTACTCATCTATACAATTAGAAAGGTCAAACAGCATAACCATACACAATCAACCAAAAAGAATATTCAATGGACAGGCAGTAATGTCGTAAGTAAGAATGAGTCGTCATTTACCAAATATTAAAAACTGTAAAAAAAAGAAAAAAGACAAATAATTCAGAGGCAACAACCCAACACAAGGGCTCACCAGGAGAATACACACTTGCCTATAGGGTTATGGCACTTCCCTACCCAGGCAAGTGGTGTGCCTACCATAAATTCCCCATGGTATCCCCGAGTTAGGTATCATCCCCAAAATATATGCCTATGAAAAAACCAAATGTAGAACAACCAAATAACACCAAAACAAGCTTATCATACCTTGGTTCTGGCTTACGTGTATTTAAGTTACCAATTCACAATCTATATTAAAACTAAAGAATTATTCAAAAATTTTCAACTATACAAAAATTTATCTATTGATTTAAATGTGACCTAGATAAAAATTAAGGAAATGAATGCAGAATAAGGCCATTTGAAATGACAATATATGCAAAATCCTCCAGAAATCCACGGTCAAAAATTTGGGACACGCCAAACTCAGTAACAAGGAAAATGAAAATCAACCAAAGATTTCGCTAAGTATTTCAAGATTATTCATTTGGTATTTATTTAAAAGTTTGTTACAATGAAAACTGATTTTTTTTTTTTTTTTTTTTTAATTGCCAAGTTAATTTATTTGCAGAAAAACCTCTTAAAATCAATTTTTGGTTTTAAATTTTACATCAATTTTTTAAATCAATATTATTACTAAAAATCCATGCATATCTGAGTAACTGTGAGTAAAATGCAGAATATATGATATTGGAGTATATATTATTTTCTGGGAACGGGATATTAATTACTTCAAATTCAAAATCATCCGTTTTATTATACATTCTAAAACTTAATTTATTATTGTCAGAAATATTAATATTCAAATCTAAGAAATGATCTTCTAGACTAGTGACATGACCAGGTTCAAGAGTAAGCTCTGATGGATATATATCTTTAGAAATATCAATAAATTCCTTACAATTTAAAACCAAAACATCATCTAAATATCTTTTCTTATTTGACAAAACATCTTTTAAATTATTCGGATTATTCTTATCCATAATACATATTTATATTCACATTTATATTCACATATTTATTTTCTAGTTGACTTAAAAACAAGTCAGCTATAAATGGGCTGGCATTCCCTCCATGGGAATTCCCGCTATTTGCTTATACAAATTACCATTAAATCATATATAAGTTTTATATAAAACAAATTCTAATAAATCAAAAATCATATCTAAGCTGTAACATCTCGAGCTAACTGTGGTCTTAAAGCACATTGTCAATATAGCTTTTTTATTATAAGTGTCTATTTTTCAGAACCTCGTACTAGATAAGAGGTAAGACTTCTCGATGACCGTTTTTACATTTTCTAACACTACATTAAGTGATAAATCAGTATACATTGTCGCAAAATCGAAGGACTCATTTCTTTTCGCTGAAACCATTGTTCAGGAGTCTATCACCTGCAGTGAATTATTAACACTCCAGTAAGGATTAGTCTATGTGTATGTGTAGTATGTGTATGTGTAGTATGTGTATGTGTTGTATGTGTATGTGTAGTATGTGTATGTGTAGTATGTGTATGTGTAATATGTTTAGTATGTGTATGTGTAGTATGTGTAGTATGTGCATGTGTAGTATGTGTATCTGTAGTATGTATATGTGTAGTATGTGTATGTGTAGTATTTTTATACCTTCGAATTTCCCAGGGGTTTTTGTATCAAGCCAGTCGTCCTAGAATTTTGAAACAAAGTTCATTCGATTGTAAATTAAAAGTTTTAGAGCCGTTTTTAAGTTGCAAATATATTGCACAGCAGCTAGCCCTCCTCTCCCACGTGTCCTTTCCCAAAAGTTATTTGGTTAAAATTTTGGAATAGTTTTATTTCAACCAAGTAAAAAGATCTAATATCTATATCTCTCAGGATTTCTTGACCACTCAAAATCCCCAAAGAAAAGCTTGAAGTATTTTTTCATAAAAGCTTGAAGAAAAAAGAATTAATTCCTAAGATTGTTTGTAAGAACATAAGAAATAAAATTAAATGTATATGAAAATAAAGAGAATTTTCGAGAGGGATTTGTCAAGGTAAATTTTCAGCGAGGACGAAATGTTCCAGGGAAAATGTCAAAATGACAAGAGGAATTCAAGCTAGGGTGAACTTTTTGTGGGAATGTTATTCATGCAATAGGAATTTCTAAGAGGGAGAGGATGTCTTCAACTTATTTGAATATCTTGGCAGGATTTGAGAATAACAATCTTCGGTAAGCTTGACTTTTTTTTGTGAAACTTGTACATTGATTTTCGTCCTCGTGAAACTGCATTTGTTATTGGAACTTGCGCTAGGTTTGGTTAGGTCTGTGGGACTGTACCAAGCGTAATGGGACCTACACCTAAAATGCGCTTTTCTATAAGTTATGTTAAGTTAGGTTAGATGTCGCGTCATCTAACTTGGCTTAACCTAACCTACCAAGCGTAGATTAGGCTTAGAATCCGTGACGTATGGTTCAGTAATAAAAACAATAAATGTACAAGTTTCACAACGTGTAAAATCAACATACAAGTTTCACAAACAAAAACAGCGGAAGATAAGTTCCACCAGAAAATATCTGCACGCAAAGTACCATGAGCAAAATCAGTTGTGTAATGAAAAAAATCAACGTTCGAGATTCAAGAAGTGAAAAATAAAATGCAACAAGTTCCACGAACAAAATTCAGCACACAACAAGTTCCGTGAACAGAATCTGCTCCCAATAAGTTCCATGAACAAAATCAGTGTCATGAGAAAAAATCAAAGTAAAATTTTCACGAAGAGATCAATCAAAATCGAACAAATTTAACAGAAAAAATCAGCACGCAACAAGTTCCACGAGAAAAACTCAGCAAGCAAAAAGTTCCATGCAAAAAATCAGTTTCATGAGGGGAATAATCAATGTACAAGTTTTACGAAGAGAAAATCAACGTGCAGCTTCAAGTTTCAAGAACAAAAATTCTGCAAGCAACAAGTTCCATGAATAAAATTAATTTTAAGATGCGAAAAACCAATATACAAGTTTCACGAAGAGAAAAATGAATGTGGAACAGGTTCCACGGACAAAAATCAGCAACAACAAGTTCCAAGAACAAAAAATCAGCACGCAGCAAGTTCCTGAGGAAAATCAGTTTCACAAGGTGAAAAAAATCAATATACAAGTTTCGAGAAGAGAAAAATGAAGGTATTTCTTGTTTAACGAATAAAAATCAGCACACGAAGTACAAATTATGTTTTGGTTTTGAGAAGTTGTGGAGTATGTCAAAGACATAATTTCCAGACCTATCAACTATGCTGTAAGAAATTGTTACGACATAAATTTTGATTAGATGTTTTTTGAAAAATGATGGGCATGCCGGGAGGGGGGAAAATCTGATTTCCTCCACTCTTTAACCAATTTTTAATAATAAAATAGCACTATTCATTCCAGTTTCCAATCAAATGAGCAAATCGCACAAATTGTAATACAAAAATAAAAACAAATTGGCATCCCAAAATTTCTATTGGATATATTTCGGGAAAATTTAAAGTGTTGGATGCTCTCCACTCTTTGACCAATCTCAATCTGTAAAAGGACACTAGAGCTTATCATTGCCAATAGTGTTATAGCAAATAGGGTTTTAGTGCACTTAATTCATCCATTCAATTTATATTATTTTCAGTCCATTTTACATCAATCTAACACGAAATATTGCATATTTTGAATATTTTCGATCCCTAAATTCAAAATCAAAAAGGTCATTGGAAATCAAATATGATCTCATTTTTATACTTTGTCACAAACCAAACACGGGTTCTAGACCCAACTTAGATCAACCCATCAATTGTTGTTATTGTTTTTGTTGTTTAGTTGACGGTTGAGCGAATCAACCGTTTGTATACGTACGATCCTCTATTAAAAATTGGGCTTATGAAGCCACGTCACTTTGAGAAACACACAAATAAAATTTTAGCACAGGCCAAGTCAACACTTAAGATCCCTTGGGAGAGTATTAAGACGTTGTACAGAGTGTTCTTGCTTAAATCACTAGCATTAGTATGTATATCACACCTCTATTCTACTAATATTTGCTTAAAATACCTGTGAAAAGAAACATACTCAGATTTAAATAAGGCTAAAATACAAGAAGAAATAAATAAATAAAAAGGTCAATACAATAAAATAGAAGGTAATGCAGTTACTATAATTAAAGCATCTATAAAAGGAAAAATATGAAATAGAAAGGTCAATACAATAAATTTAAAAGTCAATACATTATAACTTAAAGAAGGAGAAAAAAACGGAGAATGTTAGGCAGATTACTACTCTTTATATACTTAGTTACCAACAACATAGTCTTTCTATGGACCCACTTAGGGGACTTAGCCTGACCTAGAATTGCTCTCATTGTAAATGCCCCAAAATACATTGTAATTTGGTTTCTAAACACATTTCTTTGTACTTCATATTTTGTGCACTTCATGAGAATATTCCTAACATCATCGTCCTCATTTCAAATATCACATAAGGGCGACCTAACTCTCCCCCATTTATATGAAACTGAACGGGTTTTGGTATGACCTGTCCTCAATCTAAAATAGTAACAGCAACTGATCTAACATCATGCACAAGTTCAACAGGTGGTGCCTTATAGTCGTAAGGTTCTAAAATTGGATTTAAGCAACTTTTAATAAAATTATTGGTCTCTCTATCACATAACACCTTATAAATACATGCAAAACATTCATTTTGAGTGGGTTTTACGCTTATACTCTGACCATTTAAAATACCCCACTTTGCAATTATATCAGCAGATTCATTTCAAGCAATTCCCATATGTGCTGGGACCCAGACTAGAAACATATTCTTTCCAGAAGCTCTAACGACCTTACTATTTGGTGGATATTACAAACTAATTCACGACTAGGTTCATGCTCATTCATCAGGTACTTAAGGGCTGATGCTGAGTCAGAGCATATCATCCAACACCGGGCATACCCATATGACTTAGTCAGAAGAATCTAAAAAAATTAGATACAGTGTTACACAGTGTACTTAGGCGATCCATTGACTGCCTAAATAGTACCTCTATTCCAGCTATGATGATTGAATTAGGGGTGAGCACACTTAAGCTACGACGTGATAGGTTACTTGTGAAGTATTTCACTAAAAAAATCTACCTTAAATGAGGATACAATCAAGATGGAATTATAAATAATTATAATAGTGATGTTAGTTTCAAGGAAAGGAATACTCCAGCTTTTTATAGGTATAATAATTTGCTTTCAAATGAGTGCCCAAATATAGTATCCGTTAATGAGATAGTTTTTGAGGATAATATATTTAATAAGCTATAAATAAAGAGTAATGTGTATTTTCCTCTACCTGATCGTGGGGATAATAATAGCTTGAATCCCGAACATGACTGGTTAAGACAAACTGAACAACTTAAGAGACTATATACAAATTTTTACTGATGGCTCCAAGTCAGATAAGGGTGCTCCCTGGGCAGTGGTGGTCCTCAATATGTCAGTTTCATGTAGTTTTAAGTTACCCAGCAGAAAGTCTATTTTTTCAATTAATATGATTGCTATTTATAAGGTATTGGAATTTATTAACCCCTTGTTCTTTCACTTGTCCGATTGTATTTCCACTCATCCTGGTTTAACCCATAAAAGATAACAACAAATACATATCCGGACACGTGTCACTCGAAACGCTATGGACAACTACGAGAATAGCAACATTTGTCACATGTAAAATATTGTATTGTTTGAAATCCTGAAGTTCTGACAAGGAAGAGGCTGGGGCTTTGGGCCTGTTTCTGATTTTATGGGCAAATACACCTTCAGCAATTATTTCAGAGCCTAATACTATAGAGGTAGTCTAAAACTATTTTTGTGGCCAGGAGTTTAATTGTAAGATTACACATTATTGTTTTCATTAGTCTTTTTGAGTCATTCTATTGAAGATGCTCTGGATATTTTTCAGTATGATAAATTGTCTTAATGCACAGCTGTAAAAGGAAAAAAATATTTCAATTGCATAGGATTGGCAAATTTCAGTAGGTTCATCAATTACAAGTCCTAAACTAGCAGGGAAGAGTTTATTCAGTAAAATTCTAGTTAATTGACTTCAGTGCTGCAACAAGTACTCCAAATTTTTACTTAAGTATCAAGTATTAAGTACTCTTTGTTTTTTACTTAAATATCAAGTAATACATACTTACCAAATTCTTACTTAGGTATCAAATATCAAGTACTTGCCAAAATTGTACTTAAGTATTACTTCAAGTACTACTTCAAGTATTTATTCTATATGAATGAATGAATGAATGAATGAATGAACTTTATTACCCGTAAAGTATAAAAAACACAAAGTACGGAGTATTATAAATAAACATAAATAAATAAACAAAAACAAATACGATAAACAGCGAAGAAAAACAAAATTCAAACTAACAAATATATATATATATATATATATATATATAATATATATATATATATATATATATATATATATATATATATATATATATATATATATATATATATATATATATATATATATATATATATATATATATATATATATATATATATATATTATATATATATATATATATATATATATATATATATATATATATATTTATATATATATATATATATATATATATATATATATATATATATATATATATATATATAAAAATATTGAATTTTGTTTTTCTTCGCTGTTTATCGTATTTGTTTTTGTTTATTTCTTTATGTTTATTAATAATACTCCGTACTTTGTGTTTTTTATACTTTACGGGTAATAAAGTTCATTCATTCATTCATTCATTCATTCATTCATATATATATTTCTGATATAAAGCCCATACTACCTTTCTTAAAAGCCATTCTGAAGGCTTCTTAGCCTCTTCCCTTGCTTATAAAATGTCCCTGTTCATTCCTCTCTTGGAAATCTTAATCAAGAACCAGAATTTCCGTTTTATCGTTTTTACTGTTTCCCTTGTTCGGCTGGTACATACTCAATGAAATCCAAGAAAATAATCTTAATAAATTTTCAACACAACGGCATGAAAGCAAAAGACTTTCAAAACAATTAAGTGCTGTCAAAAAACTCCTGATTTGATCAGACATATCACATGACAGGATTAACACAGTGTACGTAGAGTTGAACTTCTGGTGATTAGTGTTCAGTCAAATCTGGCACGTTTGAAAAAACACACAGTTATTCTCAGACATGTGGGAATGATAAAAAAATATTGAAAATATTTTTTTCCCTTGTTTGGCTGGTAGACACGCAACGAAGTCCAAAAAATAATCTGAACCAATTTTCAACACAACGGCTTGAAAGAAAAAGACTATCAAAACAATTAAGTGCAGTCAAAAAACTTCTGATTGGACCAGACAGATCACATGACAGTATTAATACAGTGCACATATAGTTGAACTTCTGGCGGTTAGTGTTCAGTCAAATCTGGCACGTTTGAAAAAATACAGGGCTATTCTGAAACATGTCGGAATGGTGGAAAAAATATTGAAAATAGAAAAATAAACTTTGGAAGGGCTTTAAAACAGATAAAAGGTAATAAAGTAGTCCATTCTCTTATTCAATAAGTAAAAACCTTAGCAACAAAAAACTCAGATTTAAAAGTAAGGAGCTAAGTGAGTCAGTTGCAGACTTTTTTTAATAAGAGAAACCAAAGCTCAATAATCAAAAATCAATTGATGACATGTCTCGCCCTCGGCACCTTTACAAGGAAACTGCCTCAAGTTTTCAAGTTAAATTTCAGACACGCAATGAAAATGTATGTTTATTATAGTATAGGCATCTATATCCTTTGGCTGGTTTTCACTCAAGCAAGCCGCATACTGTGTAGTCAATTCAGATGGTCGGTAAAACTCCCTACAAACATATATTATAAAATCACGGGCCTGGAGCAAGCCCGCTGATTCAGACGCATTCGATACGGCTGGTCAAACTGCAGAATGAATGAATGAATCAATGAATGAACTTTATTATACGTAAAAGTATAAAAAAGTACTGAGTATTATAAATGAACAAAACGATAAACAGCAAGAAAACCAATTCAAACTAAAAAAAAAGACAATATGGACTAATTAACCAGCATCAATATGGAAAAAAGGCTGCAGAGGGTCGTAAACGTGAATAAAGTAGATAATCTTTTTACATAGATCATCACTGGAAGACTGAATCCAATAAGGCATATCTATTAAACCAAATCGAGCAATTATTTTTCTATTTTGGTGCCATCTAGGAAGCCGGAGGAGGAATTTGCAATATCTGAAATAAACCGCAAGTAGAATATGGGGATTTTTCTTACGAAACAGATGAGCCATGCCTGATAAAAACAAAAGAACAGGAGCGCAATAAGCATTATAAATCATGCACAAACCGTTGCGGTTGTAACAGCTTTTTTTGGGGATATTTTTCCATGAACAACGCGAAGGTTTTTCACGGCTTGATTCACTAGAGATGAAAAGTAGTGGAAAGTGTTGGACCGAGACACAGACCAAGGCAACTAACTAAAGAAGAACATGGTAGAACTGCAGTCCCAGCAACGAGTGGAGCGACCGCATAAGGGCTATTAAAACAAATAAACTCGCATTTAGACGTATTAACTGACAGTTCAATCTTAGATAGTTCATTGGTTAAGATAGTAAAATTGGAAAGCAATCCACGGCGAGTCTGGGCAACAAGAAGAACGTCGTTTACATATGCAACACAAAACAAACCAATATTACCGTAAGAAACAGAACTTTTAAGGGGACGCAGGAACTATGCAAGCACACATTTAAATATACTAGAAGACAATACGGCAGAAGTTGCAACCTATCTAATTCTAGCAGCAGTTTTCACACCATGAAGTGGCAAAAACCATGAGACTAAGTCGAAAATCTTCTGAGAAAAAAGGAATAAAACAAGAGCTAAGAGCTCATATGGCACTTGTAACGAGGTTGGAAGAACCGAGAGCTCATATGGCATGAGCTCTAGCAAAATTATAAAAATCGATTAATTAATTTAAAAGAAAAATCAGAGGCTTGATGCTGATCGGCATTTAAAATAAGAGCTCTGAGACACAAGGTCCTTTTGAAAATCGAAATTCATTAAGATCCGACCACCTACTCGCAAGTTAAAAATACCTCATTTTTCTAATTTTCCTCTCCCTTCAGCCCCCCCCCCCCAGATGGTTGAATCGGGGACATCAAATTTATCAAGTCAATTTGTGCAGGTCCCTGACAAGCCTACCAATTTTATTGTCCTAGCACGTTCAGGAGTACCAAACTCGCCAAAGCACTGGACTCCCCTAACTACCCCAAAGAGAGTGGATCCAGTCCGGTTTTGTCATTCACGTGTCAACGACATTTGCTTATTCTACCCACTAAGTTCCATCCCGATCTCTCCACTCTAAGCGTTTTCCAAGATTTCCGGTTTCCCCCTCCAACTCTCCCCCAATGTTACCAGAACTGGTCGGGGTTTAAAATAAAGAGATCTGAGACATCAGTTCCTTCTTAATATCAATTCAAAAATACCTCACGAACGGTCACCCTCTCTTAAGTTAAAAATACCTTAATTTTTGTAATTTTTTCGAATTAACATCCCCTCCAACTCCCCCAAAGAGAGCGAATCCATTTTGGTTGTGTCAATCACGTATCTAGAACTTGTGCTTATTCTTCACACCAAGTTTCATTCTGATTACTCCACTCTAAGCGTTTTCAAAGATTTACAGTCCCCCCCCCCAAATCCCCCAATGACACTAGATTCGGTCGGGATTTAAAACATGAGATCTGAGTTACGAGGTCCTTCTAATATAAAATTTAATCCGATGAAATTCAAGATCCGATCACTCCTTCGTAAGTTGAAAGTACCTCATTTTTTCTAACTTTTCAAAATTAACCCTCCCCAAAACTCCCCAAAAGAAAGTGAATTCGTTCTGTTTGTATCAATCACGTATCTAGGGCTTGTGTTTATTTTTCCCACTAAGTTTCATCCCGATCCCTCCACTCTAAGCATTTTCCAAGATTTTAGATTTCCCCCTCCAATGTCACCTGATCCGGTCGGAATTTAAAGTAAAAGCTCTGAGACATGATATCCTTCTAAATATAAAATTTAATTAAGATTCGATCAAATTTTTCCAAATTAACCGTCCTCCCACTCCCCCCCCCCCCAGATGGTGGAATCGGGGAAACAACTATTTCAAGTTTAATCTGATCTGGTTCCTAATACGCATGCCAAATTTCATTGTCCTAGCTTATCTGGTAGTCCCTGAACTAGCAAGACCAGGACTGACAGACCTAAAGAATTTGTGATCACTGTATGTCACTTGATAAATACCAAGTGCCATACAAAGTAATTTTTCTCTGGGGACGGAGTATTTGGTTGAAGGTTGGCTTCAGTATGACTTATTTTGGAAAAGGGTTATTACCAGGCTTTGGGCAAGCCATGGGTGGAAGTACTTGTAGGCCCTACTAAACTGAAGGAAAACTCGACTTTCTTAAAACTTGAACCCCCCCCCCCCCTCACCCTATTTTAGATAGGGCTTGTGATATCAGAGCTCGATATGAGCTCTGATTCTGGTCATCTTTGGTCTAGCTTTCATTTGGATCCGTTGCTCCATTCGCAAGTTATACTAAATTAAACCAAAAGCTTGACTTTTTTCAGCACTTAAAACCCACTCCCCCTCGTTCTATCTGAGGTTTTCATCTCTAAACTTGATGCATGTCACGGTCTTAGGCACCTGTGATTCAATCTTCATTGAAATGCATCAATCTCTCGCAAGCTACACTGAATTAAATGAAAATCTCAACTTTTAATTAAGCTTGGGTCCCCATCCCAGAAATCAATGCCTATCATACTCTTTAGCATCTTTATTCAATTTTCATCAAAATTCATCTTCATATGCAAGTTACAGTGAATTAAATGAAAAAACTCGAATTTGCTTTAAAACTTAAAGCCCAATTGCCCAAATTGAGCTCAATTTTAATCCAAATAGTTCAATTTCAATACAAATCTGACTGGCGGTTCTCCCACTATACTCGATTGCACAGACGGGCGGATAGACAGACAGACAGATCTCAAAAAACTATCTTGATGGATATTTTCCTTTATCCAAATAGATGATGATACCTGAATGATGATATGCCACTGTTTTCCTTTTTTGGATCCAATTAGCAAATATGGCTACCTATGAAGTTGCAAAATCCGTCCGTCCGTCCGTCTGTGTAATCACGTATAGAGGGAGAAACGCTGGTTGGATTTGGATGAAAATTTTGATGGCCAGATTTGGTGCCAAGGATCATGACACACATCAAGTTGAAAGACGAAGACCCTAGCTCAAATAAAACAGGAGGGAGAGGGCTTTACCTGCTAAAAACAGTTTTTTGTTTGATTCAGAGCAACTTGCGACTGGAGTGATGGATCTGAATGAAAATTGAACCAAAGAGGCCTAAGACCATGACGCATATCAAGTTTTGAGATAAAGACCCTAGCTCAAATTTAACATGGGGGAGTGGGTTTTAATTCTTGAAAAATTTAAGTTTTCTGTTTAATTTAGTATAACTTGCAAATGGAGTAACGGATCCGAATGAAAACTAGACCAAAGATGCCTAAGATCAGGGCTCATATAAAGTTCTGGTATCACAAACCCTATCTCAAATAGGGAGAGGGGGAGAAGGTTTCAAGTCTTAAGAAAGTTGATTTTCCCTTTAATTTAGTAGGGCCTATAACTTATGAATGGAGTGACAAATCTGAAATCAGATTCGTCTGAATACCTGAATTTGCTGGAACGAATTTGACAAAATACCACTGCATTGGATCCAGCTAGAATTCCCTAGACTTGTTTATTGTATACAACATTTAGACGGGCAAAGATTCATAGCTTCAGTAGTTTTACCAATAATATGGTTCTGAAGATGATGAAATGGCAGAAATCTGGTTCAGTTGACGAGATGACAAAACTTAAACACTGATGTCAGAAATATAAGCCCAAATGGACTACAGTATGCAACATTTAGCACAAAAAAAGGGATTTTAGCTCACTGTCGACCAGTGAACTGTGAAATAATTTCAATTTTCTTTGTTATATAACTATAAAAAAAAAATTACACCAAGCGTTAATCATACTATAATTTTGTTTTCGTCAAAAACAAATACCTTATTTCATATCCAAAAATAAGGCATGGAGCTGTATCCGAGTGTGATATAATTCTAAAGGTGATGTTTTCTTGTACATTGCCAAAGCACACACACACAAAATTTTCGTCTCAAAGGTAAAGTATTTGAAAAACAAGTACATTAAAAGTATCTTAAGTAATAAGTATTTCGTAATCTTACTTAAGTATCAAGTAATAAGTACACCCTAAAGTTTTTACTTAAGTACAAGTACAAGTATTGGAAAATTTTACTTAAGTAGTACTTCAAGTAAAAGTACTTCAAGTAAGTGACAGCACTGATTGACTTCTTGCTATCTCGGAAAGGGTTTAGATGAGGAAAATGTTCAGGGATGGGTCTACAGGCTCAAGTATGTCCCAGGAAGGTATTTTAAGGTACCCACCTCCACTCCTTCTCCCTCTAGAGGGCCCTGAAATTTGCCTACATGACAAGTCTATAGCCTACTTTTGAAATTTTGACAAAACAACATTTTACCTTAATTTTCTTTTACCAGTTGCTTTTTCTCTGGCTTTAGCTCTGAAAATGTAATTCCTGTTATTTGAGTAGAATTTTGAGCCATATCAATGTTTTTTTTTTCAAAATTTAGGAAATGTATTTGTACATCTTTAAAACCTCATAAAATGGAACTGATCAAAGTTATGAAGCTGACAACAATTTTGTTGTACTTCAATTAAGCAGAAGATCTATTTAGCAAGGTTTCATGTTTATAACACATATATTTTTAAAGGTAATAAAAGGTCAGGGCCCTCTAGAGGGAGAAGGACTGGAGGTAGTTGCTTCAAAATACCTCACCAGGACATACTTTAGTCTGTACATTCATCCCTGAAAGTTTTATTTTCCTAACCTAAACCCTTTCTGAGATAGCAATAAGTCAATTAACTAGAATTTTACCATTATTCCACTAACAAATCACCAACTTCTCTGAAATTCAATTATACAGCCCTGTTTTTGGCCTCCTTGAGCCTGTATGCAGTTCCTGATTACAATTTAGCCTAAATTTCATTTTGTCTGTAACTCATTTCTGGTCAATATTACTGAGGGGTCATAGTTAAGCACTAGAAAAGTCATTGTTAAATAACATATGCTTACATATACATAGCTTGCTGCTACTTATTTTTCTCTGGGTATACACTATTTGATGTGATATAAGGCAAGACAAGGACCTAGGCTATAAGGCCATAGAAGAAAATCTGTTAAAAATGGTGATTCTTCATAATTTACATATTAATTATAACTAATACATTCTACATGCAGCCCTACTCTACTTTAGCCCCAACCCTCCTAATATAGAAATCTATAGGTGAAATTACATATTTCCTATTGTTTCTGCCAATCTATCCCTCAACCCTAGTACTTGTTAATTGAAGCAACTATGGCAAAACAAGAACTAGAAAAACAAGTAACAGGTTGCAGAATACATTGAAAATATATAATTTTAGCCATATGTTTACAAATTAGGCAAGTTGGGGGATAAATTTTTTTTGTTCATATTTTTAACTTACAATTAACTAGTAATGAATGATCAGAAATTACCAGTGATGACTGGAAATAGTATTTAAAATATAATTTCATTCCTATTGTACAACCCCAACATTTTGCTTGGCTTCAAAACCTTACCCAGTTTACACATTTTTAGTTTGTTGAAGGAGGATTCTAGAAAGCAAAAAAATGGATTTTAAAAAGCTAAAAATGGATATACTTCTAGAATTAGCATTTCTAAGTGCTCTAAACTGGAAACTATGCTGTTTTGTAGCATAGATTCCAGTTTAGACAGCTTGTGATGAAACGAACATTTACTAGACAAGTTTGAAAGGGAATACTTGAATATAATTTAAACTGTTCAGCCTATAACCTTAACAAGCATTGTCAAGTGATAGGCCTAAGGCCTTTTTTCGCGTCAACCAAAGAGACTGTTTGAGCTCAACCACTCGGTGTGGTTGAGCTCAACCGCTGTTTTTGCGTGAAACAGTGACAAACCAGGTTGTCATGAAAAGTGATTTTGCGTGAAACAATTGACTGGTTGAACTCTAATTTAACCAGAACTGTCATTGTTTTTAACCGTAGGGTTCTACCATTCATAATTGTTGGTTGACCTTTTCAGGCGTAGATTTCGAAAAGAAGAATTCGTAGGCTATAAATAAGTCTATATAAAATAAGAATTATAAGCTGACAAAAATAATTCTAGCCACGCAAAAGTAAGGTTTAATTTTGTTTTTTTCGTATTAGGACTATTTGGATAAATGTTGGGTTATATCCTGCAATTTGATTCACATAGGCCTTAAGACAGGAAGTCAAGAGTTTGAATATGCTTTTGAAAACTTATGTAGATACTTGGAAATCTTTGTTTCATCCTCTTGATGCCCTAGGCTTGACCTTAGCTTGGTAATTTGGCTTCAGAGATAAAACCTTGATGAAGCAAGACCCTAGTGGTTATAAAGCATTGTTAATCCAATTACTATTCTTACTAGATGCTTCAAGATGTGTTGCATCTTTGTCAGAACTCTTTACATTTCAGCCTTACCCTATAGGGCCATGGATAAATTTTCAGGTCAAACTCTAGTTTGGCTACTGTTTGCTATCTTAGAAATGGGTTAAGTCAGGAAAATAGAACTTCCAGTATTGAATCCAAAGCAAAAAATACGTAAAATTCTAGTTTAGCTAATTTTCATTATCTTGGAAAGGGAATAGGTTACAAGAATGAAACTCAGTAATTAATCCAGGGTTAAAAACACTCTGGGAAGGTACTGCCAGGCTTCTATGTCAACCCTTTTCTGATTTCTAAGTCTTAGATAATTGCTTACTCAAAAGGTCTATACCTATACTATTGAAATTTTGACAAAACAAGATTTACCTTAATTTTTAATAATCAGTTTCTTTTACTTTGGCTTTAGCTCTTAAAATGCAATTCCTTTTATTTGAGTAGCATTTTAAGCCATATCAATATTTTTTTTTTTTTCAAAATTTAGGAAATGTCTGCATATCTTTAAAACCTTATAAAGTGGATTGAGGAAAGCTGTGAAACAGTTTCTTTGTACTCCATGTAAGCAGACCTTTCGAGAACATACTTTAGCCTTTAGACCCATCCCTGAAAGTTTTTTTTTCAATCTCACCCCCTGGTGCTCTTTTACACATTGTATAAATTGTGAAGAAATGCCTGCCCCCTTGCTAAAAGTCTTAGAAGTATCTTATATCAAAATACACCTGATACAGTTTAATTTTTTAGAGATGACACAGAATAGCATTAAAGCTGAGTATTTGCTTTGCAAGAAATGTGTCCCTTCTGTTGTAAAGCATTTTGGATTGACACTAATCTAACCATGGGCGGATTGCTGTTGCAAATGGTTTTGCTTAAAATGGTTTGGAAAACAGATAGCAAATGTAAATTTGCTTTTTTATCATTATTTAAGACTAGAATATCACAAAGCTATGCAATCACATTGCTTGTTGTATCTTAAGTAAATACAATCCCTGATGGAGTTTTGTTGATACCTGTCTTAAAATTAATTTGTCTAAATAAAATATATTGTTTATGGGACAGTAGAGAAAATGGCAAAAACCATGAATTGAGTTTTTTTTCAATATTTCTTTTTTCAAATAATAGTTCTCTGGTCACATTTGTGTTCCTTGCTAAGTTGTTGGCACTCTGGTTTGGGAATCCTTTGTCCAAGGGGTACAGGTTTAATTCCTGGCATTGCTAGTGTATTTGGTTTTTACCAGCTAAGTATTCACCATGCTAATTTGCATCTTAAGTAAAGCAATCCCTACTGGAGCTTTGTTGACACCTGCCTTACAATAGCTTGTCTAAGTAAAATACAATGTGCATTGAAGATTAGTGAAAATGGCTGTAAATCCATCTTGGTTTTTTTTTCAATATTTTTTTTTTTTAATAGTTGTTCTACTTTGGTTGTAATAATGTTCTTGGCTAAGTGGAAAGCACTCTTAGTAAGAAATCCTTTGTCCATGGGGTACAGGTTTGATTCCTAGTATTGCCTGTTTATTTGTTTTAAATGGGGGTCAGTGATGTTAGACAGATCTAAACCAGCTATAAATAGGCAAATGGAGAAATATGCAAAAGGTAAGCAGGGAGGGTGTACAAAAGCACAAGATTTCTGGCCCCCAGCCCTTAATTGCAATTCTTGGCCAAAGGGTCACAAAGTGGAAATTAGCACTGTCAGTTTAGACCTTGATGTGTCAGTGCTGCCATACTTACTTACTTGCATATTGGTGTTAAGTTGCCCACATTTTATCTTAATTACTATCTAAAATCATTTAGACATTCAGCAAACTGTCTCAAAGCACAATTAGTATTGAATAGTTTTTGGGCCTTACTGACTTTCCCTTTATAGCAAAGGTTTATTGTTGTGTATAATGTAGATATTTTAAAGTAATCAATCATTAAGAAGTCCCTTTTAGTTTTATCAGGTTTTTGAGTAATAAACCTTTTTAATTACCTTAAAATATTTATTCAGGTCCTTTACTATTGGCTGCCCTTTATATTACAATAATGATTGAAATATATTGTGGTAACTAAAAATTTGGATAATCCAACCTATTTTACCATCTTAAGGTTGTTTACAAAGGTGTATGAAATATTTAAGTACTGACTTAGCTACAGAAAACTTCTAGATATAATAAAATGTAAGCAAGATGGCTCTTACTTTGACCATATCTATGGAAGCACTAATGAGAGAGTGGGTCATTTGATGCATTTGTAGGATTGAGTGAGATGAGAAACGAAGTGTAGGTTTGATGAGAGATGGCTAGTGAATGTGATGAGGGATGAATGTTTTGCAAGATTTTAAAATTTTGGGCAATTTCTCATGTTGACAGTAGAGTGCAGAAGTAAAATTTTGTAATTTTTTTTTCTCTGTTTCTGTTATGTTAGACAATGTTGAATATTCTAAAGTGAAGTTTCTTTTTTGTTTGGAATTGTGATGGCCCTAGGGCTTTAGTGCAATACAAATTACTAATGTTTATTCACTTTCTTTAAACAAACACAAGGTCTATGTCTCCTAGCTTTAACAAAGTCTAATGTAATTTTAAGACCAGGGATTTCAAAGTAGGTCAAATGAACTTCTGGTAAAAATGAGCAATTTATGAAACATCTAGATTAAAAAAAAGTCTTTTAGACAACAAAGAAGACAATTGAATAAAGAAAAGTACCTTATATCATAATTGTTGTGCACCCTTAAGATAGAAATGAACAAAGCTTCAATTAAGATTCTGTTTTGTTTAGACAGACAGAAGGGTCAAACCTCCAAGCTTTGACAAATACAATCTCACTTTGTGGCTCCTATCTTTTCAAAGGGGACTTTCTTTGGATTTTTTCTATCCAACTAAAACTGAAAAGGACAGCATGATATACAAGTGACCTTCCAATTACCCTACATAGCAAGAGAAAATCATTAAGTTAGGCTATGCTTTATCTCAATCCCCCTCCCAATGTGCAGAAATATGGCTAAAATTTCATATTTTCAATGCATTTAACCTCCTGTCACCTGTTTTTCTAGTTATTGTTTGTCACGTTTGTTTAATTTACAGCTACATGGGATGAAGTTAGAGAGACAGATTGACAAAACAAATGAAACATAGGAAATTTCAGCAATACATTTTTATATTGGGAGGATTGAGGGGTAAAGTAAAGCAAAGTTGAATATAAAATGTGTTACCAGCTATTATTCTAAAAATTATGAAGCATGATTTTTTTTTTATTATGTTTCTTTCTCTTCAGGTCCTTCTCTAGGGCTTTACCAAATCAAACATTCTATGCCCAGAAAGATTAGCAACAAGGTATAGTCTATATACAAAGGCTTATGTTATTTAACTATGAATATGGAATTTATATGGCAATCAGGAACTGGATACAGGCTAAAGCAAGTAAAAAAGAAAGAAAAAACTTCCCTAGTTAGCTCAGGAGACTTTTAATAGATTACTCTTCAGATAATTGCCTATGATACATAATTTAAATATTTACCCCTGTACAGTAGGGCAATAAAACAATCTATCACAATGTAAGATACAGTATATTTAGATATGATGCTGATTTACAAATTCCAGGATTCTTTGTTGTAGTTTTCATAATTTTGTTGATAAAGTTTTATATATTCATCATATTTTATTTTATGTCATTAACATTAGCCAAACTAAACTTCTCAATAGAACTTGAATGTGGTGGCTATAATGCACAAGTACTGCAAAAATCTTACAACACATTATATGTTATGGTAACTGTTCAGTGAGAAAAAAACTATTTTCCTAGTTTAGCTTAATTTGTTATATTTTTGTGCTTATCAGAAATATTTTGTTAATTTTAGGCAGCTGTCCCCCCTCAAAAAATTCTTAAACATTTGCTGGTTTATACTTAACTAGTATTCTACTGAAAACAAAAATTAATATATATTTTGTATTGAAGAAATATAATACCCTTTGGATTTTTTTTTTATTAAGATTAAGCAGTTTGCTATTTTCTTTTGTTAGGCTAAGCCTGTAATAGTGCTTTATTGTGAAGAGTCAAAATTTGTAGGGATTGCAAAGGCTAGCCTGAACAATATGTTATTACAAATTATTAGGTTAAACTTCTGTTTGGTAAAATTCTAGTTTAGATAAATTTGTATTATCTTGAAAAAGGTTTAGGTTAGGAAAATGAAACTTTTAGGGATGGGTCTAGAGACTAAACTATATCATGGGAAAGTATTTTGGAGCATCTAACTCTACTCTTTCTCTCTCTTAAAAATGTTTGCCTTAAATTACCTTAAATCACATTGTCTAATGAAATAAGGATTAAGTCCTGTAGAATTGCTGGTTAGTGATGATGACAGTTGGAAATATCAATATTTGGTCCACACCCTTAAAAATGCTTGTGTTATAAAAGTGAAACTCTTGCAAAATAAATCTTCTACTTAAATGACAAGAAAAAAGTGTTTTTAGTGTCATAACTTTGCTCAATTTCAATTTATGAAGTTTCCAAGATTTGGAAACTTTCAGGATATACATTTCCCTATATTTAAATACAAAACTCTGATATGGCTTAAAATTCTACTCAAATAACAAGAATTGCATTTTCAGAGCTAAAACCAGAGAAACAGAAACTGCTTGCTGAAAAATAAGGTAAGATGTTATTTTAACAAAATTTTAATAGTTACAGACCAGTCCAGTATGCAAAATTCCCAGATTTAAAAACAGAAGAGGGTTAAAAACAAAAAGAAGTCAAACTAGAATTTTATCCTCTGTTTAGGGTAGCTCAACAAAGCTAAAGTCTTATCATTTAGGACTTTTTTATATATAATTTTGCTTTTACAGTATGAATGCAACATTTTCCAATATATAACCTGAACAATTTAACCAAGGATTCCACTAATTCAGACCCTTCCTATCTCTTCAAATATACCAGAGAGTATGCTAGATCATTTTTCAATTCTCTCTGACCTCAAACTAATGTGAAATATGTCAAATCCGGAAGAAATTAAGCCAGTGCTAAATCATTTAATTATAATAGAATGACACTCTTAACACTATACGGATGTTTTATGTTTGAAATTTTTTGCCCAAACCGACAAGTAAAAAGAGTGTTTTCGCGAACCAGTTTTGTTTGAGCTCAACCATATGAAATTTTTTTCCGTTTTTGCGTTAAACATACAAGCTGGTTAAACCAAAGCTGTCATTGGTTAAACCAGCTGGTTGACGCGAAAAAAGGCCTCTAGGCTAAATTATCAGTAAAATTATGACAATTCATATAACTGAATTACCAATAAAGTAAATATACCACTTGATGTCTTTTTGTAAGTTCTTTACAAAAATATAATAATTACTTCTATTGCAAATTTAAGCACTTTTTGACCTAACCAAGCAAATCTTGGCCCTGAAAAACAGTAAATCATTTTGTCAAAAATGACCAAAAACACATACTTTAGTTGAAAATTTGGGTAAAATTCTAGTTTAGTGACTTCTTGCTATCTTGGAAAGGGATTAGGTTAGGAAAATGAAACTTTCAAAGATGGGTCTACAGCCTAAAGTATGTCCCAGGAAGGCATTTTGAAGTACCTACCTCCACTCCCTCTCCCTCTAGAGGGTCCTGACCTTTAATGACATTTTAAAATATGTGGGCTATAAAAGTGAAATCTTGCAAAATAGAACTTCTACTTTAGTGGAGTACATCAAAATTGTTTTCAGCTTTACAACTTTGCTCAATCCAAGTTTATAAGGTTTTAAATATATGCAAATACATTTCCTCAATTTTGAAAAAAAAACATTGATATGGGTCAGAATTCTATCAAATAACAGGAATTGCATTTTCAGAACTAAAGGCAGAGAAAAAGCAACTGGCAACTGAAAATTAAGGTAAAATGTTGTTTTGTCCAAATCTCAACAGGTATAGAACCTGTCATCTAGGTAAATTTCAGGGCCCTCTAGAGGGAGTAGGTGTGGAGGTTGGCACTTTAAAATACCTTCCCAGGATATACTTTAGCTGGTAGACCCATCCCTATAGTTTCATTCTCCTGACCTCACCCCTTCCCAAGATAGCAAGAAGTCACTAAACTAGAATTTTACCAAAAATTTGCTGTCAAGGAAAAAGAAAACAGCATAATATTGTAAAATTTGTTAATCCAGCTTAATTGTGGAAAATCAATGATTGTGGAATATATAACATTTAGAAAATGGATTAATAATGAAACAGTAAGTTTGAGACCAATGTTTTAAGCTTTTTTTTATACCAAAAAACTAGAAATATTTTGGTTATTTTCAAGAGCCCAAAAAGTGGTGAAATTTGAACTTTAAATTGAAGTGATTATTATATTTGTAAAGAACATAAAAAGAGACATCAAGTAGTATGGTCACTTTATTCGTAAGTCAAAAATATGATCAACAAAAAATTCATCAATTGTTAGTGTAGAGCTCCATGATTTTCTCCTGGGTATGTTGGCTAAGTGGAAGGTCTCTAATACCCTACTGTTTTTACTTGGTTGGAAAAAATCCAAAGAAAGTTCCCATTGAAAAGGAAAGAGCCCAAAAGTGAGATTGAATTAGTCAAAGCTTGGAGGTTTGCCCCTTCAGTCTGTTTAAAGAAATCAGATTCATAATTGAAGCTTTGTTCATTTCAATCTCAAGGGTGACCTACATTTGTGACACTTCATTAAATAGTTGTAAAGGGATATTTCTATTTATTTATTTGTAATGTTTGTTTACCATATGATTGTTTTTTAACCTTTGAATTTATTTACATTTCTTACAAATTAATTAGTCAAACCACAGTCCCATTTGCAAGTTTTTACCTACTTTAATTAGCTCGACTCCCATAAATAATATCTGGAGCTTGTAGTTGGAGAAGCTAGTGGGAATAATGTATTATGTCACGCATAACCGCGAATAACCCTGAATTCGAGCCTAAACTCCTATTCCCCTCCTTTTTCGGTCTTATCCGTTATGTTCCTGAACATCTGAGTGAGAATCGCCTATTTGAACATCTATGTGATCTGATTGCCAACTGTTTGAAAGCTACTCAAATCCAAAATTTCTGTTGGTTTAAGCTAGTTTTTGAGTCTAAAGAGGACATCGAGTCTTCTAATTGCACTTCACCCATCATAGGGTACGAAAGACTCCCCATTAGTGTATCTCAACGCCTGCCACCCCAATGCTTCTCTTGCCAGTCATATGGTCATTTTGCGTGTGCATGCTAAGGTACCTTAACAAGCTGCAGGTGTGGTAAGGCTGGCCACTCCGCAACAAAAGACAATCCTTGTACCAAGGCGCTTAAGTGTGCTCTTTGCAACTCTTAAGGTTTAAGGTTTTAAGTGTCCTGTCACTCAGTATCTACTAAAGAATTCCAATACCCGAAGAAACCTTAAAAAATGTATCATGGAACATCAATAGGAAAGTTCTCGCGAAACATCACCTACTGTCTGAGCTTTGCCTGTTGTTTGACGTAGTGGGTCTTCAGGAGTAGTTCTTGTCAAGCGATAGTCGTAAACTGTTAAAGGTCACCTCTACACATAATCTGTTTTTCTAACATGCTAAGTCCAATCACGGTAGGCCTTCTGGTGGTTTGGCCCTAAAGATGCGGAACGAGTTACTTGGTAATGTAGTTGCTAGGTCTGAGAGTTTCCTTGCGGTTAAAGTTTCAAATGTGGTCATATTCATAGTTTATTTTCCTACTAACTGCAGTTATGACATATCTCATAAGTGGAATATAAGTGGAATATGTGGCATCTTTTTTCTATCCATTAAATTCGGAATTGTATGAAGCGCTGGTATAGCCTGCCAGCCAGTTGGGTGGAAAAGGCAGGCAAGTCTAGCAGCCCCAACCCCAGGGGTGCAACTGGGTACCCTCCAGGTACAGTCTTTTTATTTTGTGCTTGATGCTTGATGCCTACATCTCTGCTTAGCCGTAAAATTACCCTTCTGATAACTGCTCGTGCCAGCCAGAGGATCCCTTGTCTTTGCTGTTCTTGTTTTTGCTTTTTTGGCTTGTAGCTTGATTAGCCTAGTTCAACTGGAGTTCACTATAGCCTAAATCATGGGTGATACCTCAAAAAAGAGCTATAGACCTCCAAGTACCAGAAAGATGAGATCAGACTGCTCCATCCGTTTCATTGGTGCTAAATCTATTAATGAACAGATTGCTATGTTCACCTCACATATTAACACCCTAAAGAACAACGCAGAAGCTGATTGCAGATTCACTGAATGATCAAACTCTTAAAACTACGATGGCAGAAGTTTTAAGTCAAACGCTGTCTTCTTAGGTTGGTCCTTTGGTTGAGGCCTCTGTTAAAAAACTTGCTCCTTGTCATGAACCTGCTGCTTTTGATGCTGACAGTATAGAAATCATCAAACAAGAGGTATACACTAGCCTGAAAATGGATTTTGATGTGTTTGTGGAAAAATCACTCAAACAGTATGACTTGAGGATGTCAAAGCTTGAATCATCCCTGAAATTGTTTGACTCAGGTTTGTCACAGCTGCAAAATTCTCTGAAACTAATTCAGTCCAACGTTGATCATCTGAGTGATCAGTTTCCTGTGTATTCCTGTGACCCAGAATGATATAGTTTCTGCTAGAAGGATTGGTAAACAACACTCAGGTTTGAAACCTCGCCCGTTTGTTGTGGATTTTTGTAGTCCTAGAATGCAGCAGCTCATTCTTAGAGAAAAGAAATGTTTGCAAGATAGTGGTGTCTTTATTTCTGAGTCACTCACAAAGTCTAGACTTCAGTACTTAATTATGCTAAATCAAAGCTCGGGAAGAGGTCTATATGGTCTAGTGGAGGAGAAATACTCACCAAACTCTCTGATGGTAAAGTTATTGCTTTCAAAGAGGCATCTCAAGTTGATGCTCTCCATCAGTTAACTACAGCTCATCCAAGTCAATCCAAGCCCCTCCCTGACTGAAATAAACGATTTTTTTTTCCTTTTTTTCAGCTCTGTTTTGTAACTTTATTAATGATCTAATAGTTTGTCTTATGTTTGTATTTATGTTGTTTTACATTATTCATTCAAGTGGATTGCAAAAACCATTGATACCTCGATCCTCCAGTTGTTCCTTTATTGGTTTCCCTTTTTTTATTTTGTTTTCGCCTTTGTCCCTGTACTTGTTTGTTATTATTTTTATTCCCTTTGAACTTTGTAGTTTATTATTGTTCTTTGTTGTTGCAGTTGTTTTCTCCTTTGTTGCCTATATAGTTTACCTTTCAATCCACCTCTGTTACTTCAGCCTGCTTGTATGGATATTGTATTCATTTGTAAAGATATTGTTTACAATCGTCATGTGTAGTATATATGGGTGATTTCCCCTTTCTTTCGAATTCTTCTGTTCTTAATTTAGTTATATTTGATCAACCAAGTAGTGCCGGTAAACATGAGGCACACACATTTGACCCTCTTCTTGAATCTATGTTAATTCTAGCTGCAATTATCACACTACTATTGATTACTGTGATAAACTTATGCCCTCACTCTCTTTAAATAGTAGCTTTAATGTATTTTGTTTGAATGTGCGTGGGATAAAAGATAAGTGGGATAGTCTGAAATCATATTTGTGGTCTGATAATTTTTACCCTTTTGATGTCATAGGATTAACCGAAACATGGTTATCTGATACCGAAAATTTAACAGTTTATTATATGCACGGTTATATTGCTATTCATGTCCCTAGAATGGTAACAAAGTGTTTTGGAGGAATTTCTTTGTTTATAAAATCTAATATTGAATTTAGTAGACGATCTGATTTCGAATCCTTGTTTTTATCAGTGGTGTCTAATAATCGGACAGTTTATTCTATTGTCATTGATCTGAAAAGCCAGTTTGCATGTGATACTGTTTGTTTGTTTTATAAGCCCCCTTCTTTTCCAACACATCAGTTCTGTGATTTGCTTGATCAGCTTTCTGGTTTGGAGACCTTCTACAAAAACACGGATTTGTGTTTTGGGAGATTTTAATTGTAATGTGTTAAATGTTGGACCTAGTGATGAATGTGACCATCTTTTTGATATACTTTCTTCTTCTGGGCTACATCCCTCAATTTTTCTTCCTTCTCGTGTTGACCTAAAAGAAATTTTGCCACTTTAATAGATAATATTTTCATTTCTCATTATCCTAATTTGAAGTTCACTTCTGGTCTTGTTTTCACTGATCTCTCTGATCACTTCCGTATATATCTATCACTATTTGTGCCTAAAACAGAGATTACTGTGGATGAGAAAGATGAGTTTTCGCTCAGAACTTTTGCAGATAAAGAAATTTCTAACTTAAGACACAGTCTTCAGAGTAATGATTGGTCTAGTGTTCTTGAAGCTAATGATGTTGAATTTGCAACTAGATTATTTTTGTGTCGTATGGCAACTCTGTTGGATAAACATTTTCTCTTAGAAAGAGGCCAAGGAATTCTACACCAAAATGCCCATGGATGTCTAGAGGTCTGATCAATGCAACACATATGAAGGCGTCCTTGTTCAAGGCTGCATGTAAAAGTGAGACATAGGTTGATCTTTTGAAGCATAAGCATTACAAAAATGCGCTCACTTCTTCAGTTCGCTTAGCAAAAAAGCTGTATTTTTCGCGTCGAATTAATGAGTCTAAGAGGAATTTGCACAAGGTTTGGACTGTAATTAATGATGCTCTTTCCCGCAAGAAACTCAAACGATCTTCACCATGTCTTTATAGGAAAGCTGATGGATCTATTGTGGACAAAAAATCCTTAGTGAGTGCTATCAATTCGTATTTCACCACACTTCCTTCAGTTCTCATTCCACCCCTGAGTAGAGTAAGTTGTTTTCCCTTGACAGAGAAGTTTTTTTTCCTTTCCCCATGTAGTACTACTGAGATTTCTAGTATTATTTCTCAACTTCCAAGCAGTCGTTCAATTGATAGTTTTGGTTTGAGTAATAATGTCCTTAAAAAAAAAATGGTCAGTTTGTTTCTCATCCCATCTCACACATAACTAACTAACCTCTCTTGTGTTTTTCCTAATTTATTTAAAGTTGCTACTGTTGTTCCTTTTCATAAAAAAGGTGATTCATCTCTTATTTCAAATTATAGACCTACATCTCTTCTTCCCGTAATCTCTAAGGTTGTTGATAAAGTAGTGTATTTTTGACCCTCTTCATTTGTCTTTAGTACTACTTCGACTTCTGGAAATTCTCTCATAACTAACCATCAGTATGGTTTCCGTCCTTCATTCTCTACCTTGCATGCACTTTCTAATGCAACAGAGTTTGTGTATGTTAATCTGGACAAAGGCTTGTGTGTTTCGGGTTTATTTCTTGACTTTTCAAAGGCCTTTGATTTGGTTGACCACAATGTACTTCTGTCTAAACTATCTTTATTTGGAGTGCATGGAGTCCCACTAGAATGGTTTAGGTCCAACGTCTCAAAGAGATTTCAGTATATTTTGGTTAACTGTACTTCTTTCTCTACTTTGCCTGTATTGAAAGGTGTCCCACAAGGCTCTGTGCTTGGACCACATATGTTTCTAATTTACATTTATGATCTTGTTGATGGTCTTCATCCCCATTTTCACCCTGTTCTTTTTGCTGATGACAGTAAATTTTTCATTTCTGCAGTAGACCTGCCCTCTGCCACTTTTGTAGCTCAAGGTCTTCTTGATAAAGTAAAGGATTGGTGCTGGTCAAATGGTATGGCTCTTAACAGCCGAAAGAGTGTCATTGTCAACTTCAGGACCCCTTACCGTATGACAAATGTACAGGAGCCAATTACCCTGACTTTTGGGAACGATATTACACCACAAGCTTCTATGGTGAAATTTTTTGGTGTGCATCTGGACTGTTTTCTTTCTTTTAAACCTTATATAACTCACATCCGTTCCTTAATCCTCCGCCAGTCTTCAATGTTGCACCGGGCTAACTCATTTCTTTCTCCTCATTTTATTGATTCTCTTTATTATGCTTTTATTTATCCTTACCTTTCTTATTGATGTTCTGTCTTGGGTAATACTAAGAAGTCTCATCTCTACTCACTTCAAGGAGCCTAAAATAATGCAGTGAAGGCTACTTTTCTTCTCCCACGGCTTTACCCTTCCTCTCATCTTTATAATGATACTGTAATAGCTCCGCTGGATCATATTATAGGTAAAATTACTCTTTATTTAGCGCATTCTGCTTTTCTAGGTACTTTCCCACCGCCCCTACAGCAATCTTTCTCACAGAGAGGCTCAGGTAGGTACTCTTCTTCTTTATGTAGTTCTTGTCCACGATTTATTTTACCAAAACGATCTTCTACACAAGCCCAGAGGTCTCCTGTATATCAGTGGATTCTATTATGGATCTCTATCCCTTCGGATGTCCCACTATTTCTTTCTGTAAAGGCATTATTTCGTTGGATTTTTCTGTTTAGTAATTTCTTTCTCCCCCTCTCTCTCTCCATTGTTTCATTTTTCCTGTTTCCTCTTTTCCTATCGTTTCTCTTTTTTGTTTTTTGAATTCTTCCTTAAATCATATCTCTCTCTCTTATCTCTCTCTTTGTTTTCAGGAAACTTCTTAGTTTTTAAAGTCCTTGTTTATCTCTCTTGATGTCCCTCAATTTCTTTTTGGAAAGGCAATTTCTTGGTGGGTCTTTCCTGTTCAATAATTTTTCTTTCTCTCTTTTTTTAATTCTCTCCTAATTTGTATGTCTCTCTTCTCTTCTTTTTAAATCATTTTCAGCTATTTGTTAAATGTCCTTCTAAATCTTCTATCTGTTAAATATCCTATCTGTTAAATGTCCTTGTCTTGTTCCATTGTTTTTTTTTTTGTATTATTTGTTTTTTTTTATATCTTTTATCAAAGTATTTTATTCTTGTTTTCTGTGGGCCATTCCAAGCAATGCTTCTTGGGCCTAGTAACCGATTTACTTTGTAATAGTTTTTCTTTCAGTATTAATAAATTGACTGATTGATTGATCTGAGAAAAAGTTCACTCTCATGTAAACATCTATTGCCAAGCTAATATCAAAATATGCAGATGAAGGCCTAAGTTGTCTCCTGTTTGGGGACTTTAACTGTGAACTGTCTGACCCTGAAAAAAAAATAGATCATAGATCTTAGTCCATGCTTGTCTAAGTCTCACCTGTGTTGGAAATGATCTCGATTTTAAGTACATCCATCAATCTGGCTGCATGTCTCAGTTGGACTATTTCTATTGTTCGTCTTTGATTAAACCCTCATCTGCTACTTTGGTTCTTCTTGATTACTCCATATCCGATCACATTCCATCCAGTTATTCTTTACAAATAAAGCCCTTGCCGCAAACTTCACTCACAAATTCTCAACCTAGATGGTTGTACAGAGTCCATTATGAGGCTGCTAACATCGATTCGAACCAGAGTTCATGTGACTCCATCCTGACGAAGATTCGAATTCCTTTCGCACTTCTGGGTTTTCCGAAAATGACAGTAAACTCGAAAAAAAACTATCCTACTAAACATCCACTGTTCTGAGACAACGCATGCCATCCATACAGCTGAGAAATATGCAGTTCCTGTCCACAAAAGTTGCCACGGCAAGGAAGTTCATAACTGGCATAATAATCTTAATCTGCTAGCCGCATTTGATTTAACAAATTTTGGCTACAATTATGGGCAGATTGTGGGAAGCCCTGCTCTGGAATAGTTAATATTGTTTGTATTTTTATAAAATGTATATTTTCCAAAGCCATTGTACAGCATGAGGCTAATGAAATGACCCGAACCAGCGAGATTGTCGATAATTTGCCTCCTGATTTATGGCGCCTTTGAGCTAAGAACAAATTTTCCAATGGCCCACCCGACATGCCAGAAAAAGACTGGTGCAACTACTTCAGAGACCAATTTTAAGCCCCTATTTCCTACCTAGACAGCACCTTTTTCCAGGCTCTTGATAAGGAGCTCAAGTTTACAGTTAAGAAAATAGGCTTCCTGGTCACTCCGTCTTTTATGCCTTCCAAAATTGTTAAGCTAGAAAAAGAAATCTAAGGGCATGGATGGTAAATCTAGCACCCATTTAAGCTTTGCCAGCAATCTTCTTCTAGAGCAAATTTCTCAGCTATTTCAAATAATTTTGTTGCTGGCATCGTTCCAGACAGCTTTGGTGTCGGATTTGCTGCTGAACAGTGCGCTTCATATCGTCTGATCACTGTTTCTATTAGTTTTTTTAGGCTATTTGAATCCCTTATTTTTGATAAAATTGCACTTCGATGCAATACTCCGGACGACCAGTTTGGGTTCAAAAGCATTCAGGACGGGAGCAAGTCCACAGCGTTCTTGCAAATCTTCTTGTTGATGCAGTAATCTTCTTGTCTTTGGAAAGCTTGATGTTAGTAGAGCCTTCGATACTGGAATCAGTGGCCATATCCTGCTCAAAGCCCTTCAGTGAGATGTTTCCTCTTATATCATTTTCCTGGTCTAAAGTATGTACAATAAGCTCTCGGCTGTCATCTTGATTCCTTCTCCACCAGGCAATTTTTCTTCTAAGGAAATGTTGAGTGTCAAAAAGTAGTACGTCAAGGTGGCAAAACTTCACCATCACTATTTAATAACACTATCATCGAAGCACAACAAGTAATAAAGCCGTCGTGCTTTTTCCTTGGGATAAATCTATCACTGCTGAATTACGCTGTTGATATTTTTCTTGTTTCTCGTTCGATATCTTCATTTCAACAAAATTACGACTCACTTGCAGGGGCATACAAGCAGATCGGACTTCCTTCAGCGAATCTAAAACAGAACTTCTTTTCTTCAATGGTTCAAAAAATGAGCTTACATTTAACCTCTCTGTTAAAATTGACGATTTCCTGAGAAAAATGGAAGAGGCTTTTGAAAACCTCAATCTGGGCCTAATAGTAGATGACATACTCATTTGTGGTGCTGATGACAGAGAGCACGATGAAAAACTGAAAGCAGCGCTAGAATTTGCGCGTGATAAAAAGGTGAAGTTCAACCAAGAGAAATGTGTCTTTGGTCTAGAGAGCATCCCATACTTTGAGCATCTTCTGATCTCGGAAGGAATAAAGCCCGACCCCGAAAAAAATCGGGCTATTACGGATATGCCACTGCCAAAAAACAGCGAGCAGCTTCAAAAACTTTTAGGCATGCTTAACTACTTGTCGAGGTGCATACCAAACTTGTCCTCATTAAACAAAAGCCTGAGTGAGCTAGCACTGGCTGACGAGTACAAATGGAAACCAGCTCATGAAAAGGCATTTTCAAAGATAAAATCAGCCTTTTGCAGCAACTTAGCATACTTTGACCCAACGTGTGAAAACATAGAGATAAAAGTAGATGCATCAAAGCATAGTCTAGGCGCAGTACTAGCAGTTGACAATAATGTTGTTGCTTTTCGCTGACGCTCAATGAGTGAAATCGAGCAGCGGTATTCACAACTAGAGAAGGAACTGCTCGCAGTTGTATTTGGATGCAAGCATTTCCACCAGTATATATATGGCAGAATCGTAACAATAACAACAGACCACAGACCTCTAGAAAGGATCCTTATAAAACCGATGTCCAAAGCACCACCACGGCTACAGTGCATGATGCTATCAATACAGCCATATAGTTTGAAATTTGTACACCGACCAGGTTCTGAAATACCGGTGGCTGACACTCTGTCAAGGTTGCACACACCTGACCTCGACAAAGAAAACGAGAAACAAGCAGAAGTCATGGTCCATACATTCTTCAAAAATTAACAACATCTGACGGGAAAATAAAAAAAAAATATGGAATGCAACCTGTATTGAATTACGTTAATTAAGACTATACTTGATGGATGGCCCCTATCTCGACGAAAGTGTGATTCCAGCTGTTTGACTTTCTGGAACCACAGAGACGAACTTGTAGTCAACCAAGGCATAATCTTGAAGGGGAAAAGAGTTGTCATGCTCCATGTAGCATGAGATCCTACGACAACTGCATGTATCACATCTTGGCATCGCCAAAACCAAGCAGCGCACTAGGACTGTCGTATTCTGGCCTGGTATCACAAAAGATATCACGTCCTATATATCACAGTTTGATGCTTGAAATGCCTTTCATGACAACCAGCAGCAAGAGCCGCTTATATGCTCAGAGATCCCAAAGCTGCCTTGGGAACACAATACCATTGACATCTTCGACCGGCAAAATCGGTAGTATCTTATCACTGTCGACTTCTATAGTCGATTCTTTGAGCTCGATGAGTTCGACTCGTTGACATCATCAGCTATCATCGGGAAATTTAAGAGCCAATTTAGTCGACATGGAATAACGATATTACTCACATCTGATAACGCTCCAAATTTTGTGTCATCGGAATTTGATCAATTTGCCAAATTATGGGACTTCAGCCACAAAACGAGCAGTCCGAAATATTCACAAGCTAATGGACTTTTTGAAAAGACAGTCTAAACTGCCAAAAAGCTAATGTCAAAGGCACTAGAGGACAAATCGGATCCATACTTAGGAATCCTTGAATATCGAAACACACCAATTGATGATGGTCGCCACTCACCTGCAGAATTGCTGATGAGTCGCCAGCTTTGTTCCGTTCTACCGGTGACTTCATCACAATTCAAACCAAAAATAGTGCCTTACTCGTCGTTTGAATTAAAAAAACAAAAGAAACAAGGAATTCAGAAATTTTACGATGACCGAACAGCAAAATCATTGACTGCATTGAAGGAAGAGCAACCAGTTTGAGTCAAACGTAGTGACAAAAAGAGGTGGGAACGAGCATTGCTAATAAAAGTTTTTGGAGATGCTCCCCGCTCATATCTGGTGAAGACACAAAATGGCTCAACTTACCAAAAGAACCAACGACACATCAGGCCCCGAATGAGTCCGAATTATGATCCTCTAGGGACCGAAACAGATAATAATCTTCATCCCTCACCAAGACCCATCTTCGATGGTCCATCATTTGGGGCTAGAAACGTCTCGCCATTTGGAACCACACCTTTACCACGAGCGCTCACGGATCCCTCATCTCCAGAGCAAGCATTCACGTATTCTCTTGCTCTTAGAACTCCAGGGCCTATGGCCGTACCTCCACAGAGCAATGAGGATGTCTCTACCCAGATGCCAAGAGATACCAGATATACCACTCGTTCTGGTCGGTTAGTCAATCCTGTCATTCCCTTGGATCTTTGAAGTAGTAGTTTATAAAGAAGAGGAGATGTAGAATACTCACCTTGCTTTGCTATGCTTGCTTTGCATTAGTGTCTTATTTATAGTGTGCCTTTATTGATTCCTCCTTGTATGAGTGATTGCTTGCTTGCTTGTACATATTGCTTTTTCTTTTATAGGTGCTTGGGTTATAATAAACAATTAAACTTCTACAGGGTTAGTGGTGTGAATCTTTAAGCTCAGCCAGAATTGGCCCAACTTCAAAAGGTTACATAGAGAAATCTAGGGACAGTAAGCAGGAAGGGTATGCAAAAGCATAGCATGGCTGGCCCCTAGCTTCCTATTGCACTTCCTGGCTAAAGGACCACCTGGTCCTTTACTGGCCTACTGACTTAGCCATAGAAGCTTTTTTTAAACCAATTAGATATAAGTACATAGGAAGAAATGCCAGTAAGGGGGTCCTTCCTTTTCACTAAATTGTTGATGTATAGACAAGAGTGTGAGTCATGGGAGATGGCTGGTGAATGTAATGGGGGTGAATGTTTTGCAAGGTTTAAACATTTTGTGCAATTGCTCAGGTTGGCAACTGAGCACAAAATTAAAATTTTGTGAATGGTTTATCTTTGGGACTGTCAAATATTTTAAAGTTAATCTTCATTGTTTTGTTTTAACTGCCATGACCCTAGGACTTTAGTGTAAACACTCTGATTAAGCCCTTACCTATCTTGGCTTCCCTATTTCTTCTACATCGAAGGACGTACACTCAGCACTGATAAACCACTTCTGTTCCCGTCCACGAGTAGCTTATGGGTTACTTGTTGCCAATAAGTATCGTTTTAACAGTCTTTTCCTTACCGGGCTATAAAGTGCTTTTACTACCCCCATTGGCTTGCTCTGGCTCCCTTCTGGAAAATATTCACAGCTACCGAAAAGAGAGCCATTTGTAGCACCTTCTACAGACATGCCAAATTTCTCCTATGTCTCCCTCTGTGGCACAGCAACGGCGACGTATCCAGGAAAGACAAGGTTACCAACCCTTCCATGGCCATAGAGAGAAGAATCTCCAAATTCAGTGCAAATATTTTAAGAGCCAACCACCCCTAGACTAGTTTTATTTTATATTGCTTGTATTGAAGTGTATTTAATTTTTTTCTTTTTTACTCTCCGTCTTTTCAGTTTTTGATAATATATATGTTGTTAGTTGTTTCCCTCACATATTGTATACAGCATTTTTATATTCTAATAAATAAAATGCATCAGTTGTTTTACATGTAACATTACCATGTAACATGCATGCAAAATTTTTATTATTTATGTTGCTCTTAACAAAAGTCTGAGGGACAAATAATCTCGACAAAGATTACAACGACTGTCACAACTATTAACTTTCGAAAGATATTTCCGAGGCTAATATTAACATTTTATTGCATTAAATACTAATAAAAAATATCGAAATCATCACAACACACAAACAAAGTCTATAAACCCTGCCAAGGTCAATAAATACAAAAATCAAAAGAAAATACCTATAGTGGAACCTAAATTAGATTTCAAAAGATTCTATCTATAGAAGTGCCATCTCACCAATAATTAACAATACCGGGTTAAAAACTTTAACCACGATAAAGATCTGTCGGGGAAAAAACTAAAAAACATTTTCAACAGCACTTGATTCAAGCTGAATTACTACAGTGAAAAAGATAATTCACCAATACATCAGCACAAACACAGAAACTAACACACCTACAGCCTAAAATAAGAAAAGACAGAAATAGAAAGGAACACTGTTTTCCTACATTAGTAATTAATATAGATAAGCGCTTGAACAAGGCCTCAACCCTACTCGGCCTTCCAATTACATAGGTCAAACAGCAGAGCCATACAGATTCAACCGCAAAGAATAGTCCATGGACAGGCAGTCTTGTCGTAAGTAAGTATAAGTCATCATAAACTGAATATTTGAAACTTTAAATCAAAGAAATTGTTCAAAAGTGATCGCTCAACACAAGGGCTCATCAGGAGAATACACAACCGTCTAGAGGGTTTCGGCGCATTAAATTCCCTATCAAGCCAAAGCGGCGCACATACCATAAGCTCCCTATGGTATCCCCATGCTAGGTATCACCCCCGAAATACATGCTTAATAAGAAAAACTTGCAAAACAACCAAATAGCTCCTGAACTAACTTGTCCTACCCTGGTTTTGCTTTCTGTGTAATTATGGTAAACTAAATGGTCCTGCATCTAGACCTTGTATATTTATGCTGCACAGTTGTTAAGTTCTTACCACGTTATAAAATCTTTTATATATATGTAAATGTAACCTAACTAAAGTTAAAGAAAGTGAATACGAATTAAAATATTCAAATAAGACATCTTATGCAAATTCCACTGGAAATCCGCTGTCAAAGCTAGGGGACCCACCATTCTCAATTACAAGGAATTCAAAATCAACCCGAGATTAGACTTGGCATTGCTTGATAATTCTTTCTGTATATACTAAAAAATTCACTATGAAGAAAACTTAATTTTTTAAAATGCCAAATTAATTTATTTACCGGGAAATCTCTTAAAATAAATTTGTGGCGTAAAATGTTAAGGCAAATTTTAAGCCAAGTTTTAGACTAAAAAATCGTTAGGTACTTCCTCTTTTTCAGAAACCATATTCATAATCTTTAGTAGCTTATTTCTAACCTCAGAGCCAGCATATTTAAGAAACTTTTTTATCACACTATCAGTACCTGGAACCTGATTTTCTTTTATTCCTTTTAGAAATGTCACTAATTCTTCATCAGAAATCAAATCTTCCTTCGCATTGAAGGTAGCACAAAATTTTAGATTTTCCAAGTGTCTTTTCCTGGAACTATATTTCGGTTTAGCACGCTCTCAAAATGCTTCGCCCATCTCCCTTTAACTCTTTCCTGATCATTAACTATGGCCTCGTTCCTATCTTTAATTGGGATAAGTCTAGTTTGACTACTCCTTCTCACTGTATTAATATGCCAGTAAAATATTTCAATATTATGCTGTCTAGCTGAATCTTTCAGATCCTTGGCAATTTTATCCATGATCTCAACTTCATTCCCCCTTTGTTCGTATTTTAATGCCTTCTTCACTTTCTTCACATTTCTTTTGTTTTAATATGATATATCATCCAGATTATTCTTGTACAAGCCCCTTCTCCTCCTTATTAAACACAAAGATTTTTCACTAATATTCCTAGCTGCGATTTTATGTCATAGAGACTCTTCTATGTTAAATGTATTTAATTCAGAGCCTCTATTTTCTAAAGGGAAGAGTAGGAAACAAAGATGATTCGTTTGGAGGTAGCTACTTACAACGAAAATAATCTAAATAGGTAACAACGTTATGGAAGAATTTCTATTTTCTCAGGATGGTTGTATCTAAACTTCAGTGACGCCATTTTGTCAAAACAGGCTCACGTTTTCCGTGGTTAGAAAAATAAATGCAATGAGAATCAATGTATTGAAGTCCAGCACTTAGCCGTGACGTGACCCTGCCTCAAAATTCGCCAGATAACTCCTTTATTTTCTAAGAACTGGATGTTTAACAGTAAAGGGCTTAAATGCGATAATTAAATTTAATAGGCTTGGAAAAAAAACTTGAAATTTTGGGACATAAAGTTCAGACTCATCTGTAACAGCCGTTTTCTTCAACATAGTCAAAAGATCTAATAACCATGTCTTAGAGGATGACTTTACGTCCAAAAGTATCCTGGTAGGTGTTGCTGGTTGCGACTTTAAGGGTCTAGCGACATCAAACTTACTTTAATTACTTTATAATCACATTTTCGGGGGAGGGGGACGATTTTTCTGGATGGGTATAGGCTGGAGTAATTTTAAATGAAGGAACTTCCCCATTGAGGAAGGCGGTTTTGCAAGGTGAGATAGCTGGATAGTTAGTACTATTTGCCACTTTTTCCAAGTATTGTATTGGTTATTTGGAAATATATTACTAATATTCAAAGGGATAATTTTTATAGGGGGGAGGGATTTACTACTTGGAGAAATTTTCGAAGAGGGGAGAGGAGATTCCAGAGATTATATATGAAACAATAAAAAAAGGATAAAATTAATATGAAAGTAAAGATAATATTTTAGAGAGAATTGTCAAGAGAAAATTTACAGTGAGGACGAATTTGTCCGAAAAAATCAAGAAGAAAAGAGGAATTTGAGCTAGGGAAAACTACTCATGCAAAAAATATTTTCTGAAGGTTAGGGGATTTTCATTTAGAAGGATGGTGGATATCTCGGCATGATTTGTTATTAAAAATCTTCTGTCCATTTACATTATTAGTATTGGTGTTTAACGGCTAAAGAATAAAACAGCTCTAGCTACTTATTAAATAAAAAAATAAATTTCTACTATAAGTGAAAAGGAGCATAAAAATTTAATACAAAAATGAAACTATTTAATAAAGGAGGGGTACTACCATATCCTCAATCCTAACTGTTTTTGCCAAAGTCTCACATTTTTGTTAAATTCTAAAGAAAAAATCCTAACATACAAGAGCCATGCAACTGTAATGAGCTGCTTGTTTGAAGCACTTCAAAGTATTAGTAAACAAATCAGGGGTGTATTATTGGGATGTCAAAAGCAAAGACAAAATAATTTTGTTCTTTTTAAATCTTAATGTTGCCCCTTTTACTCAATTCTGAGTATTTTCAGTTGAAAATTCAGTATAAAAATACTTTACAAGAAATTTTTTTACTCTATAGCCTGAAAACAAAAATATTAAGATTTCCACTTTATTTCTACTATTTATACTACTATTACTTCATTCCAGCACCAAGCCGTCTGAGGCCAACAGAGCCAACAGAGCTACCCACACTCGTCCTCAAGCAAAACTTATTCGAGACCTCCCTCTTTAACCCTCCCAGGAAGTTTCAATTGCCTTTAAATCTTTATTTAAGACATCTTCCCAGACCAGACGAGCACGACCTGCTATCCTTGAAGCCCAAAACGGTTTGCCAAAAAGGACAGTCTTCAGCAGTCCGTCATACTTCATCCGCACAACGTGACCTATCCATCTCTACATTTATATCATTATAGCCCAAAAAAATGGATTGAACCACACTTTTCGTACAGACTACTGTTTGAAATATGGTTAGTCAGTCAGGTACCCAGAAGAATCCGTAGGCAATTTCTCTGGAAAACATCTGGTAAATTTTCACCACTTCTCGTAGCACCCATGCTTCAGAGCCATATTTGACCACTGTCATCACTCAAACCTTCAATATTCTAATCTTGGTTTCTAGACTTATCTTCCTATTCTTCCAAACACTTTTTAGCTGTGAAAAAACACCCTGACCCTTAGCTATTCTACCTTTAAAGTCTTTACTGCTCCCATAGACCTTACTAATAATATTGCCAAGATAAGTGAAGCTACCAACCTGATCAATCTTTTCGTTACCCAACGTCACCTTTTCATTTCCACTTATTCCTAGCCTTAGTGACTTGGTCTTTTTAACATTAATTTTCAAACCTTTTCTAGCACCCTTAACTTTCAAAATCTCTAAAAATTCATTCATTTTGCTCATACTTTTTTCTAATATGCTTAAATCGTCAGCATAATCCAAGTCCAGGAGCGTTTTACCACCCAATTTGAGTCCATGGTCTCCAAATGCCTTTCCTCTGTTCCTCAGGATGAAGTCCACCAAAATGATCCATATAAAGGGGGATAGAAAACAACTCTTCTTAACTCCTGGTCTAATAAGAAACAAGTTTCTAACCTCATTTCCTACATTAACCGCAGCAGTACTATTCTCGTACATAGCACAAACCACTTTAATGTATTTGTCTGGTATACAATATAAGAATGAGACCTTTGTTAACGCTTTTCTATCAACAGAATCGAAACCTTGTTCATAATCGTAAAGACTAAGGACCAAAGGTGTTTGGCAACGAAGGGACTTTTCAATTATTAACCTAAGAGTGAAAACTTGGTTGACACATACTCTACCTTTTCTCAACCCGCAGTGTTATAAAAAGTTTATCTACAGCATCTTTCCGTCTAAAAAGTATCATATTATTAAGTAATTTCATACCTACAAAGACCAGACGAATGCCTCGATAATTACGAAACTCACTCTTGTCACCTTTCTTATACAGTGGTTCAATTAAAGTTTTCCTAAAATCGTTTAGATGCTTCGCCTTTTTCAGAAATCATATTCATAATCTTCAGTAGCTTATTTCTAGCCTCAGAGCCACCATGTTTAAGAAACTCATTGATCACACTATCAGCACCTGGATCATTATTATTATTTTTCGTTTTGGTACTGTCGCTAATTCTTCCTCACAAAACAAATCTTCCTTCACATCCAAGTTAGTAACTATTGAATAGATAAACTTTTAAGTGAGATATTAATGGAGAATAAACAGAATCAAACTAGTAGGAAAGAAGATTTAGACACTGGAATGGAATACACAATTACAGAAAGAAAAAGCGTTCCAACTAAATATGGAAAGAAACTCTTTATCATTATTGATTTTAGGCTAAATTGTTGATCTATTTAAACCTAAGTGTTTTGAAGAAAAAGTAACTGATCTTAAAAGAAATGAAAAAATAATATATGATTTAAAAAGTGATTGTAATAAAAATTAAGATAATAAAAATTATTTAAATTTTGGTATTGAACTATCTGCTAAATATCAAATTATTACATTTTATTGGTAGTATCGGAAAAATGGAATATAATTAAACTCTTATTTTAGAAATGAATCACACCTTTATATAACAATACCTGTTTGGATGTTAAAAATCTGATGGGAAATTATAAATATTTTGTAAATCTTCATTTAAAATGGTGTGAGCTCAATTCAAAATTGATTTCAATTTATAGGGTGATCTAGGTCGAGCTAGAACCCGTGTTCACACTGAGGAAAGTATAAATTAAGACAAAATTTGATTTTCATGGACCTTGTTTCATTCAGGATGTAGGGGTGGAAAAAGGAAAAAACGCGAAAATTTTCGATTACAATAGTACAAATTCAAAGGAAAAGGGGGTAAGTTTAATTCATTTGATGAGTGGTACAGAACCCAATTTACTTAACTACTTCCAATGTTTTGACTGGAACTGAATTTTAATTTAAACCAAAAATCTGGATAGTCCTTTAGTTTTATGGCTATCTACCTCAGTTCCACCCTAAGGTGTATGGGTGGATAATAGATAATGTCAAACAACAAGTGAAAATGACTTCATTATTGACACAATCCTGAAAATACTAACGCCAGCTTTGTCGTTCACTCCAATTCTCTGTCTTGGCTTTGTGTTCAATCGGCTTGTGGCTTGATAGAAACTTGATTTTAATTTATAGAGAGAAAATACCCCAATCTCATAAATGTCCAAAAAAGAATAAAAAACTCAATTCATAAAACTCGATTCTTATATGTAACTGGATAACCAAAATGTTTTAGCAGTTGTTTTTGCAATAGAAGACTCTGACTTCAAAAAACTCGCAAGTGAGAGTGGTACCCACAAGCAGCTTTTCACGTATGATGCACCTCACAAATTGTAAAGAAATTCTAATTTTTAGAAATGATTATGACTTTCAAGAAATATCTCCGAGAAAAATAGCTACAGCAGACTCGAGAATAGCTGGTCAAGGCTATGTACGCCGCAATTTCAAAAGGTTGTATTCCATAAACAAATGTAGTTTTAAATACAAGGATATTGTTTGGAATTCAAAGTGACATAACAGCTTAATATGTTGCTATAAATATGATGATATTGCAATCGGATAATTGATCAGATTTCACGTTTTTTCAATATTTTTAGCATTTGGTACTTCAGCAATATAGTGATCACATAATTCTAGAGAATTCAGTAATAAATTCATACTCGGAATGGGTGTTATGTGAAATTTTTTATTGCTACAATTTCTTCTCTCATCAAAAATGTACTGCTTGTCTTATGTTCTTAGTCATTTATATCCGAAAGACTGGCGCAGACTCTCTCGGATATAATATTCATATTATCTATATGATTTTTAGCTGGAAAAAGATTATGACTTGAGCTGGAAGCGAGTATTTACTAAAGAAAGCATTTATTACCATTATTGTTTATATTAATGTGACTTTTCTTATTATTTACAATTTCAGGCAATTCTGTATAAGTACTTCCCAAATAATTTGGTAATCTTGCCAATTGATGATCAATGCCATCGACTCTTTCAAGTGTAAGCCCTGTCTTGATATTTTCTCTATGACTATTGTTTTCATATTCCTGTGATTAGTATTTGGAGGGCCTTGTTCATTGTTACTATTTTTAATACTTTTTACTATTTTTAAAAGTTTTACTATTTACTATTTTTTATTTTTACTATTTTTCTATTTTACTATTTTTACCAGGAATAGCTATGATAATAGGTAGGTTCAAGCTCTTCTTTATTCTTTTAAGAATGAAATATTTAACGGGCTGTAAATTGAACTCAGTAACAATCTTTATGGTTCATTCTATTTTTGAAATCTCTAACACCACTGTCAAAAAGTGGTCCAGTTCTACCAGTTACATCTTGAATGAATTGTCAATTTTTATCGAAGTCCGTCTATTGACTTCTATTTGATTATTAAAATAGCTTTTACTTTATTCATTTCTTCATTATAATATCCAGCACTTGAAATCTGTTTTGATTTTTAAATTTTTTTAAGTTTAGTAATATATTGATGTCATAAACTATGAATTTGAATATTTAAATTCGAAATAATTTTATTTTTTTCTTTGATTTTATTTTCTAATTTTACTACTAATTCAGTTTCAATATTTAGTTATACTGCTTTCTGTATATTTCTATTTTTACATTTCGTTACCATTGAATATAGTGATAGCACATTGATATTTTGTTATTAAGATGATCATTGCTGGTATTGAATATTTTGAGGTTTTTACACTTATCTGTAAGTTATGATCTTTGGCAAATAACTACAATTCATTAGTTGCATAATTGGATAATCGATTTTTTATCTTAACGAGATTGTAATTTCGTTTTAAACAACTTTTAATCACTTTTGCAATGTCAGCCTTCTATTAGGAGATGACTTTCTTAAGAAAATTACTAATCCTATAAAATAGTCAAGCCTGAGGAATTTTGTTGCTTACTATTTACTACTCTTGAGACTTTCTTGAGAATGTAGAAATCTGTTAGTGTGTAATAATATGTTTAATAATTTAAATTTACTGAATAATTTATATCTGTAATAAAGGTCGATTTATTATATGCGATGTAAAAAGTTTACAAAAAAAATTGATTTTGAAAATGTAAGCAATGAGCAAAAACTCTGGATAAAAGGAAGTGGTTTTTTAATTGGCAAGAACAACGTAGAAAACAAACAGTTTAAACTCTATTATTCACACTTTTCAGTGAATAATGATCTATATAGTAAATTAAAAGAACATGGTTTCACTGTATAAAACCAAAATCAAAGAAATGTTGCAAAATCAAAATAGTTTTTCTTTACCCCATCCAACTTATCATTGATTTAAAATAAGACGCGTTTACAATCATAGTGTCGATGACAAGTGGCAAGATTTATTTAATATGCAGCAGTACATAGGTAAAGATTATGATTTCAACTATATTCCTACAGTCATCGACTGTCTTAGTAACTATTTGTCTTACTAACATTTAAAGGCAATATTGGCTAAGGAAACTATTAATGCTGTTATAGAAATACTTTAAAATAAAAGAACCAATGAATTTACAAATAGATAAAGGAAAAGACTTTGTTAAGATAAATGTTCAAGTATTTTGTAAGAGTCATGAAATTTATTGGTTCTCATCTGAAAGTGAATTATAAGCTCTAATTTTTGAACAGTTTAATAGAACAATCAAACAGAAATTATGGAAATATTGTACTCATTACAATACAAAACGTTGATTAGATGTGTCACCCTCTTTCGTTGACACTTTCATCAATTCTTATCATCGATCCATCAAAATGAAACCAACAGAAGCGAACAAAAAAGAAATGGAAACAAGGTCTACATAAATATATTTCATTATTTCTAAGTTCAAAAGCCATCCATAAGCAAATTCAATATTGGTGATTTGATTGGGATTTATAAAATTATGGATGTTTTTAATAAATGTTACCTGCCAAATTATACAACGGAATGTTTCAAATAGCCACAGTACAACCTTTGTAATGCATGAACTATAGGATAAAACTGGTACACTCATTATTGGTAGTTTTTACGGAAAAGAAGTCTAGAAAGTTATTCAATAAAAACTTACATTCTATAAGTGGATCCTATATATTTGAATAAATTATTATCGAGTATAGTGAAAAGTAGAGAGATAGAAAGAAATAATTTTATTGAATTTTCTTTAGAGCAAGCTAGGTTTTGGGACCACGCTGAAAAGTTGGGTGCTCCAAACGTTGAAGGAGAACATAAAAATACGAATATGATTACTGATAGGTTACATGAAAATAGCATAAATTTAAGAAGATAATTACAACGATTGGATCAATTTTCGATATATGTATTAAGTTTACAAGATAGCAGTCACGCTCACTAAATTCAAGGTATTTTACAACCAAGTAAGCCATATTACATTGCTAATGTTTATTCTGAGATAGATCTGAGATCTAGTGAGTTAGAAAAAGTCTCAGTTCGTAAAGATCTACAGAAAAAGGTTAGAATCTATCAAAGTTAACTTTTATGTTATAAAACCTTAGCAAGGAACTGGGATCTACAGGAATACAAATGATATGATTGAAAGATTATATAGTTTGCTAAGTAGCAGAGATACTGGAAATACAACTGATGTAATGAGAAATAAAGCTATTGACCTGCTTGATTCATTATTCAAAAATAAAACTATTAATGAAAACGACTAAAATACTAATTACAACAATTATTTCGTAATTTGAATTTTATGAAGGAAAGTGCTTTTCTAATAAATGATTTTGATTTTTATTAATGGTAACCAAAGTGAAATTAAGCAGTATTATACTATTAATCTGATTATGATTATTAAAACCCTGATTATGAAATAGTTTTAACTCAATATGCACAATGGTACCCATGGTATAATATTCATGATCAATTTAAAAACAGCGAGTTTGAATACAGGGAAAAAAATAATGATGAATTGGTTAACGTTGTTATTCCAAATGTGTTGCGTGATGCAGAGGGTTTATTTTATTTCATAACTTATTTCAATTCATCTTTATTTCGATGCCCGATCATTATAGCATCCGATCTAACTACAGTGCAAATTGTTGTTTCTTAGAATTTAGATTTTTTTCAGGATTTAAAAATGATGCTGAACTAAGTTTTAAATTTAATGAAGGTACTAAATTTTCTAATATTACAAGATATACTGATGAAATACATGTTCACTGCTCATTATTGGATAGCTCAATTGTGAATGGAAATGCAACTTCTCATACGATCTGGAGTCCTTCTCTAAAAACAGAACTGTGAACGCTACTCTGTTAGTTACCTATAGAAAAGCGATTTATTTCAATCAATCGAAACAAATATATCAAGGCTTTAAAACTGACTATAAATGAACAATTAGTTGGGTTAATTGATGTGAATGGAGAGAAAATTCAATATATTTTGGATTTGAAAAAAAAGTTTAATGAAAATAAATAGTAACATTTATCCATACTAAATGTCGATCACTAAGAAACAATTATTGTATGACTTGGAAGCAGGATTGGTATTTTTTTTTTTAATATCGTCAATTCTCAATTATTCAGGACATCATAAAATACAAGGCTTCCTCCATGTTTAACACTATGATTAAAACCTTGACTATGAAAATTCAAAAATAGAGCAATAGAGTATCGAAGAGACTGGATAAATTGTAGTCAAAAAGATTTAGATCATGTAAGATCCCTAAAAGATACTATTTAAAATTATAGGAAATAGTTCACTAAACTTCTATGCAATGATTTTAGAGAAGGGACATAAACTATATTCCCGGTAATGCTGTTGTTAACACCGTCAGTGAGAGTCGAAGATCCACCTGATTAAAAATATTTTAAGGGCTATTTAATATTTTCTTCTGTATATAAATGGCATTGGATCAAGTTGCTTTTCATTATAGGTCAATATCAGAAAAGCCTATTAATGATGATCGTACAACCATATATGAATCTACAAAAATTAGCAAAAACAATGTGTATATATCTCAACAATCAAATTTTATTTTCATTTTAAGAGATTTGGAATCCTGGATTTTCATATCCTTATTCAAAAATGAAAACAAACCGATTGAATGGAACAAATTTACGAAATAATGATAAAGATACTTTGACAAATAATGGATTTAATTTTGAAGAAATGCTGAATATAAATATAATGCTGAATTGAAATTATTGATTATGTTGGTATAACGACTACTGTTAAGAACTCATTAGAATTTGCAGATGACTATGGTTGAAGCGTGGCTACTAATATGTCTTAGTATGATGAAAAAACCCAATCGTTATTTCCTTTCAAGCACAAAATGTGTTTGAAAGCACTTTTATACCTGCTGAAGCTGGTGGTGGAACCATTGCAATCAAACAAAATAACGCTTTTAATAGTGATTTATTTAAAAGATTTAATAAAACCAAACAAATTTGGCTAGTAATAATTTAACGTTATCACGATTATTTGGATTTTGTCCAGATATTAATCGTACTTTTACAGATATTAAATATCAAATAATATTAAAAAGAAGTAATTTTTTCAATCTGAATATAAAATCTGAAACTCTAAATTTTAAAGATGTAATGTATTTATCATAGATATTACCAGTATTGCATCCCAGTTTACCCATAACAACTCAATTAGAATCCGGATTAACGAAGAAGGCAGAACAATTAAAAGTTAGATTAAGAAAGTGCAGCTCTTTTGAGTTAAAATGAGAAGCGTGTAATACATGCAAAAGTGATAGTAAAACGGATAAAGAATTTACATGGAGGGTAGTCATTTAACGCTATAATACAACTCAAATTGTTGTTGTGTTACAAAAATCTAAAAAAACACTTATACGCAAAACAATACGGTATTTGATCTTTTGAACACTGGTTTGAGAGTGAATGGATATAAATATTCCCAAGAAGATATGTAATTGATTTCAGTAATGCTAATGAAGATTGTTCTAATGCTTAATAACGATTTTTAGAGTGATGATATAAACATAAAAACGTTAATAGTTAAAAATTGTAAGTTGCGATGATTTTAAAACAATATTCTTAATTTTGTTTGACGTTACAAAGTGTGAGACAAATATTTATCGAAGTGGATCAACTGCTGATATAGAAATAAAACTTTTTTCTAGATAAAGTACCTGCTAATCCACATAGCATTTACTGCATTATATTTTCAGAAAGAAAGGCATTCATGGAGCTCAAGGAAAGTTAATTATATGCTAGTATATAAATTATTTTCGATTTGGAAATTCGCTTTTTAAAAATAGCAACTAATAAATGGATAAACTCTTAAGCAAAATTAAAATTGAAAATAAATATAATCGAACTATTATGAAAGAAAATCTAGAAATTGGAATGGAGTACACGATTATAGGAACCAAAATTATTAAAACTAAATACGCAGAGAAACCAGTTATCAGTTATCATTACTGATTTTAAAGACTAAATACTTCTATTTGCACCTATGTGTGTTGATTTTAAGGTAGCTGATCTTGAAAAGAAATTTCAAAAATTAGATAAATGTATGATTTTAAAGGTTATTGCAAGAAAAAATAAAGATAATAAAAATTGTTTGAATATTAGTATTGAACTATCGACTCAATATTAAACTATTAAATTTTATCGGTAGTTTCGAAAAAATTGAATATAATTAAACTTTCACATGTATTTATATATATATATATATATATATATATATATATATATATATATATATATATATATATATATATATATTTATATATATATATATATATATATATATATGTATATATATATATATATATATATATATATATATATATATATATATATATATATATATATATATATATATATATATATATATATATATATTTATATATATATATATATATATATATATATATATATATATATATATATATATATATATATATATATATATATATATATATATATATATATATATATATATATATATATATATACATATATTGTATCAAATATACCATGAAATCCATCCATAGTTTTCTTTCAAAGTATCGTTTTCCGTTCCTTTATTTTTTATTTCTTACTGTTTAAATTTCTTCTTGATTCTAATTCCCAATTTCTTCCAGTTATACTGAAGAGACTTTCTATATAATTTATATAAATTCTTTAAATGAAGTTATCTTTCAGGGTCTGAAAATCAATCGAAAAGAAAAGTTTTAACTAAAACGTTATCCTATTAAAGCCCAAAAAATAATTATGATACAGAGCAAAATTATACCAAGGATGAGTTGAGACAACTTATTAAGGAAGCAAAACCAAAAAGTAACATTAATTTCACTAATTAATATTTTCAATTATTTTCAGCTCTTTAACATTATTTTTACGAAAAAAACCATTTTAACACATCAGTGCAAAAACGGATGATAAGAAAACAAAAATGAAAATAGATAATATCAAATAATTTCGAGAGTGTTTGGCTAAGCCCTGCGTAGGAAAATCCAATCTTGTTTGTTCGGACTAACTAAAAACTTGGTTCATTTTTCTCCAATGGTCACAAAATTATAGGACAGTACAGAGGTTTGGAGTAGCTGATCCAAAGGAAGCTGTATCTTCCATAAGTTGGAAAAATAATATGAAAACAGTTAACTACCCTTGATACCCGTGACTTTTGGATCGTATTTAGTTTAAAATTATTAGTTTGTAAAGTTTAGCGTATAATTTATATAGCGTATAATATAACTTAGGATTTTGCTATTATTGGCTGCTTATGGTCGCGCAGTTTAAAATTATTTGATATTACATATTTTCATTTTTGTTTTCTTATCATCCGTTTTTGCACTGATGTGTTAAAATGTTTTTTTTCGTCAATAATAATGATGATAATTTTTCAAAATATAGGTAGTCAAATTTTGCAGCTTGAGAATAATAAAACATTATATAAGCATTTATGTGTTTTGTTTGATTATGTTTGCCTCGGATTTTGATGTTTTGTTGCAGAAATATGTTTGAAAACCATTTGTTTTCTATTTTAAGAGTCTTAAAATCATTTAAATATATTACCAAAATGAAAATTTAAGCTATTGGATTAGAAATCCCCGTGAAATCTGGTCAAAGAAGTCTACTTCAGTATAATTAATACTGGAATCGTCAAACCCAGTAAGAATTTTATAAATATCGGTAGTTGTTAACTTTTTTAAGATATTTTCATCCTTTTTTCCTGTGTAAAATTCATTCTTAATTAGCAGCCAGAAGACACTGCCCTGATATGAAATTGAATCGTAAAACGCATACTTTTTTAATTCCATAGATAATCTAAGGGCGAGTTTTTCATCACTGGAAAGATTTTTTACCTCAATTAGAAAAACAAATATAAGTATTTCATCAAATGGTATTGATGTTATAATATTTAAATCATTTCCATAGTTCTGAAGTACAATCAGGTCTATTTTTGTCATATTGGCCGCTATCAACAAAGAATACATGGGAAAACATTCCACTGCAATAGATTGTTTAAATTCTGTATGAAAATCATCTTTCTCACTTCTATAGCCGTCTAATTTGGTATCTGAAAAAGAAGTTAAAAGGAATAGATTAGCTACAATAGAAAAGTTATTTTAGGATGATTAATAGAATAAAATAAGTGCACTAAAATAAAGAGGTAGTAAGAAGAGGAGGAACGTTAAGAAAAAGAGAGATACAAAATCAAACCGTCGACTTGTTGAATAAGAAACTATTGAAAATTTAACTTTGTGCTTGTGACAAGAAAAAAGCTAAACAAATAGTAACTTGGAAAATTCGCAGAACAATTCCAAAACAATCTTACAACACTTAACTTAAGATGAAAAAGTATTTTAAGTCCTCCCGACTATACACAGTAATGCCAAAAGTAAATATTGTGGGAAGTGTGTTAGCAACGAGCAAAGCAAATCTTGACTGAAGCAGAGGCAGGATCCTCAAGAGAAATTTTACAATAACTAAAAGCCAGTTACAAGTTCCAGGAATCCTTGAAGCTAAGCCACCTTCCATTTCAAATCAATGCCTTTTACCTCAATATGCCTCAAACAATGATAGTAAACAGGTTTGTCCGGTCCTTTTTCTGATTAAAAAAATTAGTTGAATTACCTAGACCTTTGTTTCTCAAGTGGCTCCAGGGGTACACAAGGTGTCAATGAGTGGCCAATAATCTACCCTCAAGTTGTCCACCACAAAAATGTCGTCATTCACTGAAAAGGTACTCATCTCTAGGGTTATTCTGCCACGTTTGTAGGTTCACCGGATCGTCTTCATTGGTTTTCCTTCTTGAAAGACACCTTCTGGTTAGCAGTGGAGGAGCATTTTAGGTAGTCTATCACCCGACATAGAGAGGATACGTTCAAGGTGCCACCGGCTTCTATGCCTCACAATGGAGATGATGTCAGGGTGGCAGGTGAGAATACGGCCCTCAGGCTGATATCTAGGATTCAGCAAAGACTATTTTGTTCGAGGGTGGTAAGATGTTTCTCTTGTCCATCATTAGGCCTTAAGAATTCCAAATTGTAACTTAGAACAGAAAAAATATTGCTCTAAAACAGTCTAAGTTTCACCTTCTTTGAGTATACTAGGAATTTCCAGACTTGTTGGAGTGTCTGAAGTGGTGTGGTAGCTCGGGTTGATCTGGTGCGAGATTCTTTTCCATATTCCCACTGAAAGTTACAGCACTGCCTAAATCCTGAAATTTTGACTCCCATTCGATGTTATTATCTTCTAGTTGGATTCTAATTGGTGAACTACTGATAGACGTAGGCTTAGTTTTAGAGCAGTGAAGTGTCTTGAAAACTACTCAGATATCTTCGACAAGATTGTTCAGGAGTTCCTAATGTCTGGCTTTTCGGTTTCTATAAACCTAACATCGTCCGCAAAATTATTGTCCTGGAGAAGCTGTCCTGAAATTCAGATTCGATGTCAATTTATCTGTTTTAAAATCTAGTTTATAACTTGGACAAAGAAAAGAAATGAGAGAAAAGGTCTTGCTTGACAACATTCATCTTTTGGGATTTTAGTGTTTGCTGCAATCAGGGATTTTAACAGAACATTCCATCTCTTCGTACAAGGTGACTTTTAGACACACTAGCTTCTCAAGGATGCTTTAGTCCCATGATACTCTCCGTGACGTTTGAGGTTTCACTGGGTAATACAGTTTTTCAAAGTCCGAAAAGATTGTGTTCAAATGTTGTTCCATTTATTACATTTTTCCAGCCTAGTTTTTAGAGTATAGCACATATCGGAAGAGGATCTTTTTGACCGGAATCCATTTTTTCTTCATGCAAGTGGGAGTCAAATGCAGTTTGGAGTCTTCCTGGAATTATGGTCAAGAGAATCTTTGCCATAATTGAGACATGATTGATACCTCTATAGTTTCCGTATTCCTTCAATTTCCCTTTCTCGAAGAGCATGACTATAGTTTCTTTTCTCTATTCATTAAGGAATCTCTTGGTCTAGCACAGGAGTGAGAAGAAGGATAGCAAAATTTTCAAGGTTCTTCTAAGGACAGACTTGATCTTTTCTGCTGAAACTTGGTCTGTACCAGGAGCCCCCATTTATTTAGCAATCCAAAGTATCTCTTTGTTTGTAGACTTGTCGTCACTGTTGCTGAAATTGACAATTGTCTGGTTAGGTATATCAGGAGAAACTTCAGGTTCGGGTTGATTTAAAAGAATTTTTAAATCACTAGCTAATTGTTCCATTTTTTCTTCTAAATCTGTAAGGAGCCTCACTCGTTCATTCTTCACTGGGCATTTTTGTAGACTTCAGTTGCCTCTTTTCTCTTTGGAAAGGCAATACACTTTTCCATTTTTTCCCCGGTAAGCTGCTGCTTTGGCTTGAAAAGCCTTTTAGTTCGTATATTACCATGTATTAGACCTGTCATTTTTCTTCGCTTTCTTATCAGCTTCGTTTTACACCAAGCTATAGGTTAACACCAAATGACCATCTCTCACAGTAAAATGTTGCTTCAATTTGTAGTAATTTGTTATAAAATACCAGGTCTTAGTGGATACCGGCTGTAGGTAAACTAATTTTCAAAGCCTAAGGTATTTCTCATCTAAATCTTTGTAGTTTGGCCGATCGTACCCCAGGCTTCCCTGAAGTTTTCAGAGAGTTTAATGAGGGCTTCGTATTAATTGAAAATCTCTATATTGAATGAAGATCCAACTACCGTGTCATTTGCTTTTTTAAGCTAAGACTTCTGAGAATGTGCGTCCTCTGTTTCTAATTGTTTGCTTCCATATAAATTTTAGTCTGGTGACCACCAGCTTATGATTTGAACCAAATTCAATGCTTCTGAGTTAGGAAATGGTTATTTTTTTTGCTGTATCCAGAGGTCTAAGTGTGTCTGTGGAAATTATATGTTAAAAGAGCGTACCACCAATTAGTAAATCGTTTTGCTTGGCAAAGCTGAAAAGTCAAAATATACTTTTGTATACAATGCCAATTACGTGATGTCCCATTGTTCGAGAGCAGTAGGATTTATCTTGGCCAAGTTTGACATTAAGGTCCTATCCAACACTTGAAAAGCCTTTTAGTTCGTATATTACCATGTATTAGACCTGCCATTTTTCTTTGCTTTCTAATCAGCTTCTTTTTACGCCAAGCTATAGGTTAACACTAACTGACCATCTCCCACAGTAAAATATTTCTTCAATTTGTTGTAATTTGTTATAATATACCAGGTCTTAGTGGATACCGGCTGTAGGTTAACTAATTTGTAAAGCCCAAGGTATTTCTTAGCTAATCTATGTACTCTGGCCAACTGTATCCCAGGCTTCCCTGATGTTTTCAGGGAGTTTAATGAGGGCTTCGTATTTACTGAAAATCTCTATATTGAATGAAGATCCAACTACCGTGTCACTTGCTTTTTTAAGCTAAGACTTCTGAGAATGTACTTCTTCTGTTTCTAATTGTTTGCTTCCCTATAATTTCTAGTGTGGTGACTACCAGCTCATGATTTGAACCAACTTCAATGCTTCTGAGACAGGAAATGGTTATTTTTTTTGCTGTGTCCAGAGGTCTAAGTGTGTGTGTGGAAATTATATGTTGAAAGGCGTACCGCCAATTAGTAAATTGTTTTGCTTGACAAAGCTGAAAAGTCAAGCTATACTTTTGTTTACAATACCAATTACATGATGTCCCATTGATCAAGAGCAGTAGGAGATATCTTGTCCAAGTTTCACATTAAGGTCCTATCCAACACACAAGATGTCATGGAGGTGGGTGGGATCAGTCATGGATTGAAGGTGATTATAGAACTCATTTTAAATTGTATAATCTGCATCATTTTCAGGTGCAAAGTATGAAATCACTTAAAATTTCGTATGGTTGGAAGCAAATCTTTTATACAAAATTCTTGCATTGACTACCTTCCATGAATAAAGGCCGTTTGTAACTTTTGGACCTAATTTTGCTGCTGCTCTGGCAAAGTTATTCATATCCTTTCAGCACTATAGGACTTTGAAAACTGTGCTGTCAGTGCTAATTTTCTTCTTGCCCGAGCCTTTCCATCTAGCTTCGGAGAGATTGACTTTGGAAAATTCAAATTATCACCTTCAACAAGAACTTACTCGGTTTTTGACAATGCTGATACGGTTGTATAATCTTTACTGTTTTTTTCACGTCCAAAAATGTTTTTTCGCGGGGCGTACTTAAGTTCTCCTTAGATCGAGAGCCTTACATCCGAAACTTATCATTGAAGTTTATTTAGTTTTATTTGCTTTACAAGGACAGCTTGCTAAACCAATACCAGATCCTCAACCAGCAATTAGCTTTTTTCTCTCGTAAACGTCTATTTATTGTCTCATAAAATGCTATAAACTTGAGTTTTCATATTTTGGGCAAATGTGATTAATTAAACTGCTTAACAAATCAGTTTTGTCATTCTTTTATTTTCTTGTTGCTGTGGTGTCGTTGCTATTTACTTTTAACTTTCTACGGAAACTAAGGGTTAGTTGTTTACGGTAAATACTCCTATTATGGCGTCCATTGTAATAATTTAAGTTTTTGTTATCGGAGGTGGCTAGAACTTGACCTGTGTTCATTTTCTCTAGGGATAACTTTCCGTATAACTTTGAATTGTATTTAGGGTTTGTACAACTACTATCCGACACCACGCAAACTTGTCTTGTAAATGTTTTTAATTTTGCTATGGTATTATATTTATTATTAGTTTACAAAAATCTCACATTTTCTTATTACGTCGGGTAACTAAGATATTTGCGGCAGCTTCCTCTCCTCTTCTGCTAGTCACCAAAGATAAATTCATGAGACTACTGACACACCTTAAATGTGCAAGTTTTGATGATGATTCGAACAAACAATATAGATAATTTGGGTGAATATAGAAATAGATGGCGTCGATGAAAGAATAAAAAAGAAAACTCAGTGTCAATATTATCAGGAAGCTAAAACACACCACTTCACAGTAAAAGATAGTAACTAATCAAACAAGTGAAATTATTTTTTCAATATAGTAAATCAGCTACTCATCGATACAAATAAAAACAAGTCAGCCACAGTATTGATTTACGGCAACTATTGACCACGGCAACTACAACTAAAACACTTTCACCAATATAACTCTTGTTATTCTGATTTCTGCAAGAATAACTAAAACAACGATGCCTGCAAGTGCTGCAAGTATTTCCACTGCGATAACTAGTATTACTGCAACCACTACCATTGAGACTGCGTAAACTGTGATTAATAATGTTTGATTTACTACTGTGACCACTGCATTAACTGCTATTAATACTATAATTGCAGCCAATTGCTTCTATGAAATCGAAGTCATCCAAAAAAAAGTCATCAGAGTATTTTTACTGGTCAATTTTGGATTACCTATAATGATTTTGTTTGCTTCCAAAAGATAATAAGATAAACAGTTTTTCAGTAATTTATATAAGGAAAAAAGTAACAGTAAATGATGTTAAGTAAAATGCTACGACTAACATAACCTCTGACTACTATTTTTACTATGAATATTAATACAATAAATGTTAAAATTTTGGCTAATACGACTGCAATTAATACTGATATAGCTACTACTACTGTGACTACTACTTTAATGACTGCTAGAAGTGTTACTGCTGTTATTTTTACTACTATTTCTAGAACAAAGATGACAATTACTATTCTGATGACTTTTTACTGCAATTCCCTCTAAGAATATAAATACTAGCTGAAAAGATTGTTAATGACAACATTAAATTGATTAGTTTTCAAAGTGGTAATTATTGCCGAGGTTAAAATTATGAGATAGCCATTTTTCAAAATAGTCCATATATTATGTAAAAATGCTTCCTGGTTGAAACTACCCGTAGATGGGGAAGGTGTCTTAAGCTTAAGGGGAAACAAAACCCATTCCTTTTAAGGAATGGGTGGCCGTATTTTATCTCCAAGAGACTTCTTTGATTGGAAATTGAAAGTAATAGTTCCCTTTTTAACAATCAAGAATTATTGGTGGATAATTATCTCCCCCATACCCTCTTTTCCACAAATACATCCAATAGAAATCTTGATATAGTAATTTTGTTCGAAATAATCTAAAAATCATATAGCAATGCCTTGAGGTTTGACAAAGTCCCAGAAAACCCAGGCGCGAGGGTCAAAAATTATGTTTCGAGGGCTTAAACGTTTGTTGTGAAATAGATAGTCGCTTAAACTTTATAAGGAGGCTCATTTAATTAAAAATTGAAAATTCTAGTTCATTTTTCGAAATTCATAGGTGATCCAAGGGTAGCCAGCCTCATCCTTTTTTCCCCAAAATACACCTAATCAATATTTTGAAACTCATTTTTTTTTTAAATAATCTACATGTCAAAACTATATAATTTAGAGGTTGCAAAACTCCCCAAAACCCCCATGATAATTACTTCACCATTCATAAAATTCTCATTTTTAACATTTATAGTAGTTTTGGAAGTGGTGGTCGTATCAGCTCTAGAGAGCGCTCATTCCATTAGAAATGGAAAATTTCTAGTTCTTTTCTTAAGAGTAAAAAGCGATTAAAGGGCAACCAGTCCCATTTTCCCCACCCTATTTTTTCTCCAAATGCATTCTTTCATAATTTTTGATTTTTTTTTCAAATATTTCAAAAGCCAAATAGCTATGCTTCTGGGATTGACACTCTCCCACCAGCAAGGTGAAAATGCTGTATTTTAAAAAATTTACTTATTGCTGATTTCATACTATGATTTGCTGATTTTTTGGGCAACTTCGATTTACGGATTAAGCACTGTAAGCTCTACAAATTGCTTGATGTTAATTTATTACTTGGATCCTTTGATACTTAATTCTTTTCTTTACTGTGATACTTTTTTATTTAAATATGTTACTTTGATACTAGTTTTGATACTTTGATGAAAATATAATGCTTAAATATAGTTCGATTTTGAAATGGAGAATATTGAAAAACAAAAAAAACATACCAAAAATTGAAGAGAAATTTTGAATCGAGAACTTTTCGAAAAGAAATACTTTTAAAAAAAAAGTAAAAGCCATATTAAGCTGAAGATTAGCAGAAACAAAAACCAACAGTACTTCAAAGTCAAAACGACCAGACTTTAGTAATAAAGTGAAAAAACTTTCGATGTGAGGTATTTTTATTTATCGTATGCTTTATTTGCATATTCAGTTTAAATTTATCGTATTATGAGATCTAATATTGATTTACATTAATGTTTTTTGTATGTTTGTTTGTAATGATTGTTCATATAAGTGGTGTTCATTTTGGACTTCATTTAATATTGAATACCAAGAAAGTTTTGTATGTTTTAGGCTAGATTTTTATACTGAATTTAAGTTTTACTCTTTTTAAGAATTATTTATTTATCTATTTTAGTGCCTGACTTATGTTTGTTTATCATTATTGTTTATTGATTTCTATTTATCTATTTCATTTATTTTTTTATACTAGCTTCTAGACCTTTTTAGTTTTAATTACTAAATGTCTATAATTATGTTTATTTTAGGTTTAATATGGCCTTAAACTTTTTTGGAACTCTTTTTTTGGATTTTGTCATTTAATACCTTAAAATGACAAAAAATCATATAATTTTTTTTTTTTGGGGGGGGGGGGATCAATATTCAGCTGAATTTATTTGTTTGTTTTGTTTGTTACTACTGTTTTTTTTGGTCAACTTAGACGATACCACTATAAAAAAAAACTGGGGCTAAACCAGAAAATGACTCACAAAAAAATTCAGAGTTTTTGTTAATACCTAGCATAAATTTACAAATCAAAAGTGTTGTGTTCTGCCATTTGAACACAAGCAATTTTACAACAAAGAGGACACTAATTAAAGAAAAGTCAATATGTCGCTATAAGATAAATAGTTTTCAGACTGTATTCATGCTTCAATTAATCAGGCTGACTAACTGAAATTCTCAAAACTGATTATGAGTGGAGCACAATTGACCATCAGCTATGATGAAGAAGGGGCAGGGAGTAAATATGTTGGCAGTGGTGGTTGGGGTGAATACCTCAAAGAGAAAATTTAAAGGACAAAAATTCCAGACTATCTTTAAGCCTTCAAGCAAATACAAAATTAATTTTGGGGAATATGGACTGGGTGAAAAAATTAATTTCATGTTTCTCTTCTTCACAGTTAATTTCTCTGGATCTACAGCTTGGATATTTGTGCTTCGGGTTAATACCAGCCCTTACTTTGCAAAAAAATTTATTTGGCATAGAACATTAAATTCACATACCAATTGGCATATAGGAGAGGAAAGTGCAAAATGATATCAAGATAATTTCTCAAGAAAACACTAGAATGTGGGGTTGGCCGATGCTATCTCAGTCTTTCTTTAAAGGTATCTCATTTACTATTTACGATATGTGTTTGTTGTGGATTGTTCTTTCTAATTGGTGTGCATTAGAGAAATCCCTAAAAAGCTAATTTTGTGCAATGAATCTACTTTTAAAACCAAAGAAATGGTGATCCAATAAGAAATATTACATTTAATACTTCAATATTAATATTTATATATTATTTAAAAAGAAACATGCGATGAAAGGCTTTTTCTCCAAATATTGCTGCACAAAAAATAAAATGAAAGAGCAACACTATGGCTTATGAGATACAATGAACCAGAGGGGATAACCTTTTGTCATCCCCTCGCTCTTGATACCAAGTTTTCGGTTGAAATTACTTCTCATTTAACTTCTATAGCCTTTGTTTTATGTAGAAAAATTGAAACAGCTTGAGAAAAGATATATAATAAACATTCCATTTTTCTGCTAAAATATTGATCACTTCGTTAAAAAAATTCCTTCTATAATCTAAATATGGAGTTCATCTCCAAGTGATTTTCTATTATCAGAAGAAGTTTAAAGTAGCATAATTTTCTGTTATGATTTGATCATGATATAATTTGTTTATAAATCAGCCTTATCTAGAGGAATAGAGGAATAGAGAAAAATCTATTTCTCTGTGTTTCAAAGTCACTAGATCCTTATGAAATTAAATATAAAACACTATTTTTTTTCAACTGAAAGTAAGGAGCGACATTAAAACTTAAAACGAACAGAAATTACTCCGTATACGAAAGGGGCTGTTCCCTCCTCAAAGCCCCTCTCTTTACGCTAAGGTTTGACTCTTTCTCTCAACTCTATTTTTTAAAATAGTATAAAACTTTAGCGTAAAAAGTAAACCGTTATTTTCCGGGAAAATATATTATTCATTCCATCCTGCTGAAAGCTTAATGCACTTGCAGTAATCAAAGGTAAAAATTGCAAGACATTACTTGAATGCCTCTCTTTGAGTTTTTCAGAGAAGATTTCAAGACTTCTAGATACTAAATGAACTATTTACCTATACTTTTAATTTATTTTTTTACAAAAAAAGCTTGTTCAGTCCCTGAAAATAATACATAGGAATTACTTAATGTAAACTAACATTTCATATTCCAATATGATTTGTGTAAGTATCTTTGCTGAAGTCCTTTAAATTCTTACCAGAATCTTTATTTCAGCACCTTAAAAATTAAAACCGAGATTTTTGACAGTTTTGCACACATATGTTTATGAGAAAGATTTTTAATGTTGAAAGTATTAGGTTACAAATCAGGTCTCTCTTAACTGATTAAAAAGTGACAGGTGGTATTTATAAGAATCCAAACTAGTAAAAAGGTCTTAATGAATCTTATAAGAAAAAAACTTAACCATTCAATCAGCTATGTTCTTCTGATTGCGCATGATTCTACTCTTCGATCAGAGGAGCAATTTAAATAAATCTATAAATAATAAATAAATAAGTAAAAACCGTTAACTTACGTTTTTTTCTATAGCCAGTGTAAATATTTCCTTCAATGATTTTAACTGGTGCTACAAGTTTTACCATTGGAGTAGCTGTAGGACTCACACAGGCACGAATTGCATATGCCTTACGATGCATTTCTAGTATGTTTAAAAGAAGATGAGGGTCAAACTCTATTAATAATCCCGTCCAATTAAGAAACTTTTCAAGATGTAATGTAGATGAATATGTCTTTCCATCTAATGCTCGATATTCAAAGAATTTTCGTTGCCCTATCTGAAAAAGGAAAATTGCACTTCTTCAGCTTTCATATTGTAATTAGCTGCATAAAATTCAATATAAATAAATTGCCATAGTTTTTAAATATAACGGTATTTTTCTGAAATTTAAAATATCACTGGCTGACTAAATTAACAACAAGACTCTCCTGTCCAATTCTATATATGTATATATATATATATATATATATATATATATATATATATATATATATATATATATATATATATATATATATATATATATATATGTATATATATATATATATATATATATATATATATATATATATATATATATATATATATATATATATATATATATATATATATATATATATATATATATATATATATATATATATATATATATATATATATATTTTTCAAAAGTGTATTTTCAAAAGTCCAGATGTTGAAATAACCCGCAGTTTTTAGACAGAAATGGCTAAAACAACAAACCTCTAAAACAAGATATAAAATAGCACCAAGTGATGCTGAAAGCTCTTCAAAAGATTCAAGCATGACATATGTTACTGTCAATGTGCAAAATCAGTTTAATGTCAAAATCTACAGGTGAATATCCCAAATTCCTATTTCTCTCCTTGTTCTCAATAGATTTACGAATCAACTTTTTCAGTCATATGTAAGTTTTGATGGTAAAAGTTAGATTGGGTAGGGTTAGGCTTATTTGGTTGGGTTAAATTAGGTTTTATCTCTGAGAAATGTGTTAATATTCTTACGTAGCCTGTCACCATCAAACCTTGTATAAAACTAAAAATGTTGACAGGCGACAGTGACTAAATCCAAGGAGAAAAAATGTAGTTTGGATACATTATTTATATACATAATGTATATATATATATATATATATATATATATATATATATATATATATATATATATATATATATATATATATATATACATATACATATATATATATATATATATATATATATATATATATATATATATATATATATATATATATATATAAATAAATAAATATATATATATATATATATATATATATATATATATATATACATATATATATATATATATATATATATATATATATATATATATATATATATATATATATATATATATTATATATGTATATATATGTATATATATGTATATGTATATATATATATATATATATATATATATATATATATATATATATATATATATATATATATATATATATATATATATAGATATATATATATATAAATATATAGAAATATATAGAAATATATTTTATATAAATATATACATATATATATATATATATATATATATATATATATATATATATATATATATATATATATATATATATATATATATATATATATATATATATATATAAATAAATAAATATATATATATATATATATATATATATATATATATATATATATATATATATATATATTATATATGTATATATATGTATATATATGTATATGTATATATATATATATATATATATATATATATATATATATATATATATATATATATATATATATATATATATATATATATATATATATATATATATATATATATACATATAAATATATATATATATATATATATTGAATTGCATCCTTGCACCATTGAATTTTACAAGATGTCTGCGAAATCTTACACTTTTTTCTTTCTTCCACGGTTAACATTATATTTATTACTAGTAACAATGAGTAATATCACTTTGTTAGTTGTAATTTTGCTTTCTACCAAGGTAATAGTCTTCTAAAATTTTATAGGTTTTTGCAATAATATTAACCTCTTAGAGATTTTTGGTAAATCTGGTGTAAATGCATGTAATTGTATTTTATATAGCTTCAAGCATAGTGACCGGCAAAGCTTCTCTGCATATTCGAGACTATTGGCTGAGGTATTTAAATTAATAAACTAAGTTTTAAGCCATTCTGAAGGACTTTCCCCATGAACTTTGGCTTTGAAGAACCCAATTAAAGTGTCTCTGTCTTTTACTCCCTTATTTTTAATTTACTTAAAATATTGTAAGGCACTGTACCTTAATCTGGAAGCACAGCATTTTAGAGCTTTCTGTCTCAGCTTGGTTTTCCGTCTGCAGTCCGATGTAGCTACGCAATGAGGATATATGTCTATTTTTTGGGGGAAAAATGGCACTAGAAGATTTTGTCAGGAGTAAGACTAGTGACCTCTATCATTACCCAATGTGAGGTAGGTTACAATTAAGGGTAACCAAAATTAAGAGAGACGTGGTTATTGAGTATGGAGAAATGATAAATATTAAGTATTGATTTGTTTTAAAATATTTTAAGCAAACAACTATACCATGTTTAAGACAAAAAGGCCAAACAGATAATAGTGACAGCACATAAAGTAAAGCATTACTAAGATAACAAAGTACACTCATATAAACCCAATGCATTACAACAAATCCAGTGAATATGAAACTTTATAGGACCAAAGGTTAAGAATATCTAAGATATGCGTGTCAAGTTACTATAAATATTGCCAAAAAAATATATGCCTGAACCACGTATTCCCTTTCAAGCAGGAAAGTGGCATTTCAAAACATTCTACTTTATCTAATTATCCTGTAGTCTAATTATCTTATCATCCTAGTCAAATTGGCTATTTCACAACTCCTTACCCCAGTAAAATGGTGTATTTTAATTTTTTTTTTATTGAAGGCAGTTTCTGACTTGAACGGTCTTCCTACTACACATAACTTTTTTGTTAGCTTCAAAACACCTATTCTAATTGGCATTGACTTTTATAAGAAAACGATAAAAAGATAAAAGACCAGAGATAAAAGCTTGACAACATTGAAACAAAAACAAAACAAAAATGAGGATATCAGCAAATAATTCAGGGATATTTCAGATACAATAAAAAACTTTTGTTTCAAGTCAAATAATACTCCAACACTAATTACAATGAGACATGACGATAATGATAAATCTTAAAAGGTTTATGTTGAATCACTGCAAAAAAATATTAAATAACCAATTAAAAACAAGTAAACTGTAGAACTGGGAGGATTTTTTTATTTAGACAGTGAGAAAAGTTACAAAAGGTTATCTAATTAAAAGTATTAATGTCGAAAATACCAATTACAAAATTGATGTAAATTTTAGCTGTTCAACTACTGGACATCTTACCCTACAGAGAGTTTCAATGAAAATCAATAGCTACGCAAAACTACTAACATCTCCTTATGCTATTTTTACGTCTTATAGAAATGACCTCTTAACTATTTTATGGTTAAAAAGTTCTTTGGTCCCTTATATTTCAGCAAGAAGAGAAAAGGGTATACTAGCCCCATCCAATAAGCACGCATTGTAGTTCTGAATGAAAAATAAGTGCAGTAGTGATGTAGATCCCAAGATAAGATATTGACAACAGCAAGATAAGACAACAACAGCAAAAAGGACAATTTTTTGACTGGGCAGAAAAAAACCGTAATATATACTTAAAGGGCAGGTTGTCCAAGCTGGTAAAGCGATTGACTAATCATATGCTGTAATCAAAAAGTTCAACTCTCATAATTACCTTGTCTAGCAATTGATGATGCCAATGCGATCGGACCTGGCGTCAAGATCAAGGAATAAGAAGCCCAAGAGTTTTCCCAAATCAAAACACCCTGCAGGGTTTGACTCAAAGCCAAGGTTGATGTGATATCACCAACACCAAAAACACAATAAAAATGAATTTTACCCTAATGGAGGAATTTTGCAAGAAACTTCTAAATTTTATTTTTATTCAATTTTTAGTTTATGTATATTATTTTAATTTATTTGTTTAAAACCAATAAAGAATTTATTGAAATAATTAAAAAATACGATTGAAAATGCATTTCAGCCTGGGGGCTGTTATCCATTTTCCTTACCCTACCGAATAATTTAATCATTTTATATGATAGATTAATTATTTATGCTATTTCCTTATCCACATTTTAGGTTTATATCAATAAAAATATTTAATAAATTGATAATAAAATAATAACCAGCTTCTGTAATAGAGCTCAACTAAACAAGTCAGAAACGATTGCATACGGGCTTCTGATGCGTGTTTGAATTTACTCTGGGAATTCTTTTATTGAATGAAGGATTCTTGGGAAAAAATTCAAATACGTGTCAGAAACCTGTAAACAGTCGTGTCTGACCTGTTTAATACAGCCCTATTACAGAAGCTGTTTTCTTAAATAAACATTTATACAGAATATTCAGCTGTTGCAAAAGAATCTTGAGGTAGCGACACGTTATTTAGTTTGACGACATAGGAGTAACATGTGTTGAGCATAGACTTAATAAAAGGAAGGTTTGTATTTTTAAAATTTTGGAGAATATAGTTCAGAAATATCTTTTATGTCTTGCGTAATTCATTTTTCGTTTAATCATTTTATTATTAATCAATTCATCTGATTTATGCATAGTAAGTAATTCTAAATAGAAAGAATAAGTAGTTTTATAAGCAGCCTATATTTCTGCTGTTCTTAGATCCTTTTCAAGTATTTCAATCAGAACTGCCCAAAAACTTAAAGAGGCAAGGTGTAACTTAGCAAATGCAGTTAAATCTTAAGCACTAAATATAAATTTGGAAATTAAAAAAATATTACCAACATTTACATAATGTCTACAACTTCTACAATAAACAAACAATCGCTTTTATAGTTTTACTTTTATTTATATTTGAAAATTGACTTAAATAAAATTCAGTGGATATTTTCCCCTAAATCTTCTTTTTATATAATCAACACAAAAATGACCAAAATTCGCATGTTTAAAATTTTAGACTGGAGTAGAATGACAGGCAATTTGGCTATTTAAAACATTTAAATAGTTGACGATATCATTTCCAGGTTGGAAAAAAAAATCATAAAAGTCCACAAATAAGTACATGGGATCATTGAAATAACAAGTCCAATGAGTCCCAGGTGATCCAACACAGTCATAATTGATTACACCACATAACTTTTTCATTATTTTACTTAGCAAGCTATCTTGGGCCATAAAATCTCGAAAATAAGGAATATGACCAAATTCATTCAACCTTCAAACAGCCACTTCTAAGTCAAATCCACAAATTTGTGTGTACTTGGCAATTTTGTACCTCTTCCTTTCGATAAGGTCCCTGATAACACTAGACCTACACCTTTAGTGTTTAAAGAATCAGTAACTTTATCAACAATTTTCTCTCCAGCATATGTACCTAATGCAGCTGCATCACTTGTAACAGCGGCTTAAGCTATTGCAGTGGCCAATGGTATTAAAAGTTGAAGTAAGCCACCATTTTGAATTGGTTGATAATAGATAGAATTATATAAACATCTTTATTATTTTTTTTCTTGCTCAATGTGTTCTTGTTTTTAAGAAACAATTTAACAGGTTCCTTACCAACAATACTATTTTCAGTTCGAATTCGGCAAATTTCTTTTTTCTTGAAACATATGTTTATTTTACATTTTGAAGAGGATTTAAGCAAGTTGTGTATTCAATTAAATCAGTTTTTTTACTGATCTATAGTTTATCAAGATAAGATATTTACAATAGTATTTACGATAGTAATTGTAAAGTATTTGTTTGTAGGAAAAAATCCATATCGCATCCTTTATTTTTAGTTTTTTTTTTCCATCCTAGTCACCTGTCCCTTTTGAAGTAAAAGTTTAACGGTTTTTCGTTCATTCAATTTTGTAAGCGTTATTTGCACTTTACATTTTCGTTTACATCAAAATATATTCGAAAATTTCTAAAAATGTAGATAACTGCATAAAGTACTTCGAGCATAACAATAAATTAGAAAATCTAATGGCTTTTCAACCTTTTGTTGGGTATGCAACATTTCCAATTCTACTAGTTTCTTTATTAATATCTTTTTTTTACTTTTAAGGTATTTTTCACTAATAGTTTTTTGTTATAACTTTAGTCAATATATTGTCTGGTCAATGATAAATATTAGTTAATCTCTTAGTCTCCTCACTTAAACACTGATCTTTACATTTGGAATTGTTTAATATAACTTTTATATTTTGTAAATTCAAAGTATATTTCTCTGATTTTGGATACACTCGATTAGATAATCATTTTAATTGTAAATCAGGATTACCACAATCATCAAGTAATCTGCTTTCGTTACTCGTATACGTCTGATATTTACTTCCTAAGCTTCCAATTTTTTTTTATTTAGTATACAAAAACCTTGTAAAGTGAACATCAAAGTTTTTGTTTACTTGAGGGATCCATTATTTCTTTTCAAAACAATTAGTAAAAAACATGATTTTTTGCTGATTCATTAAACTAGTTGATGTTTTCTTTTTTTTCAAGTCCAAACATAGTTTTTTTTCTACTATCAGTATCTTTTGGATTAAAGTGCTAGAAAAATTCGAAACAGTAAAAGTTTAATTGTATAATTTAAGGTGTATCAAAATAGGGGTGAGAGATATAGATTATTGATGTTTTTCGTTTTCTACTTCTCACAAATAAATCTTCAGTTTTTTTCTTTTTTCTGTAATAAAATCGTCAAAAATATTTAAAGTTTAATACTTGGGATCTATGTCATCTACACCAATAATATCACTTGTTATAACAACTTAAAACCACTCATCCAGGTAATTTTTTCTTAGAAGAAAATCATGTTAATCATTAAATCTTTATGTTTATTTTCTTTCAGATCTTTAGCATTAAGAATATTTTTTTAAATGTAAGTATTTATAAACCAGATTGAAGGATAAGTTGGTTCTACCATATCTATAGTTTTAAAAAATAAATAGTTGAAATGGGCATTGAGGTGCTAGCTAATGGCATTGCTGCTTTTAATGTTACTTTTTCATCCATTTTTAGGTAAAAATCTTTTTCGGCAAAATTCAACAAGGAAGCTTATAGCTTTGAAGCTTATAGATTTGAAGCTTAATGCTTTGAAGCCTATAGCCTTGAAGATTATAGCTTTGAAGCTTGTAGCTTAAACTTTGAAGCTTAGAGCTTACAGCTTTGAAACTTATAGCTTTAAACTTATAGCTATAGCGTTGAAGCTTATACCTTTGAAGCCTGTAGCTTTTAACTTCGAAGCCTATAGCTGAATTTCATGGATTGTAGATTATAAGTGAACTTCAGGAATTATAGCTTATAACTTCAAGGGATTAAGTCCCCACAGTAGGGTGTTCACTTAATTTTTGTTTTTCTAAGAACATTCTATGTAGTTTGCTCTTAAAGAATACTGAGCTTCTGAAAATATTTCCAGTTTTTTGCGAATAATACATTCTTATAAGTCTGAAAAGCTATTTTATTTTAAATAATATTCGTTTTGATATCTCTTAATATTTTTGCTTTGGTTTCATCGTCAGCCTCTTTTAATTAAGCATACACTTTTGATCTTAAACTTATAAATTCAAACAATATTGTTCTAGATACATGACTATTCATAATATCTATCACTTTTTAATTGACTGCAGTGAAGATATAAGGGTTACCTTTTTTATAATATGAAATATCAAATTTTTCTATAAGGTCAGCTTTAGTGTCTTCATAAAAAATCCTCCGTTCAAATATTATAGATAAAGCTATCCCTATAGAACACAAGTAAATGTTTTCACTATATTTTGGTTCCATTTATTCATATGGAAGTTCATACATCAGTAACTTAGATCTATCTGATGCAGCAAGCCTACTAGGTTTATCTAGAATTAGTTCTGACTTGGCCATTCTGACTACCAAGGAGTTCTCACTAAGGATTATGTTCGATCTAAGAATATGTTTTTCAATTGTTTTTTGTCTTTGTTCATCACTAGCGACTATTTAAAAATTTGCTCTTTTTCTAAATTTTTCCATGGTGTTCCCAAATCTAACATTTTTCATGAGTTCAAAAATATCTTTCTGGAAATCATTCATTCCATTTTGTATTAATTTATTATTATCATTAATAAATTCTATTCGATTAATTGACTTAATAAATTTTAGTACTCTATGTACTTTTTTTAATGCTAATGCATGTTTTAAATAAAATTTTAAATTCGTATAATAAACAACATAATCTATTTTACTTTTTGAAGTTTTACTTAATTTATATTAAAAATACTCAGGATTTAGTGGTAAATCTTTATTTAAATTTTGTAAATCTCTTGGATATTCTAAATCAACTTCGTAACTGGCTCTTATATTATCCTAATTCTTTTCTGATGTAATCTTTAAATGTTTGGTAAAAATTGGACATGTTGTTTTCTTTTAGATGGTCAAATATACTAATTAAGATTAATTCTTTTTCAGCTAAACTTGGTGAAATCCGCCAACCATACAAACTATTACTATCTAAATACATTAAATAATTTGAAGATATTTTTTGATTAAAGTTTTTCATATGTACTATTTGGCTTCAGTATATCCCTTCATACACTGAGATATACCTGCTCTTATTCCTTTTTGAATAACTTATGCATATCTTCGTCAGAAAATAATAAAATTTCAGCTTTAGATTGTTTGAGAAAAACTTCTCATATTAGTCCTGGTGCTGAAAAGAAGTGAAGTGTATCTATTTTATAATTATTTAAACATCCATTTCTAGAATATTCAAAAGCATCTTATTAAATTAAAACTTCACATTTTAGTTATGATATAGAGTAATCTTAGTGTTTTACATTGAAAAATTTCCAAATAGATTTCGATCTTATATATTTTTTTCAGAAACATTTTTCCTTGTCGATCTAGTATAAAACTTGCCTATTGAAGGTAATTTTGTATCACTTCTCTTTTCATAGCTATAAGTAAATTCATAGGGATAAATACCTTTTTTATTATTTGTTTGTTTTTTAAAGTATTTTCCAATACATCAGAAGTATGTTTAAAATTATCTCTTAAATAATTCCAATCTATTTTATATTCACTTATTCTTAAATTTTCAGAAAGCTGGTCTAACGATGATCCCATAAAATGGAGTCAATCTATGGAACGCATTTCATATTGCCTTTCATTAACAATTAGTGTTTTGTAAAACAATGTAAAACTCTCTGCTGAATCAAAAATACCACTATCAGGTACTAATTCTATAAGAAATATATGTGAGTCATAATTTAAAAGATTATGCATAAAAGTGGGGATATATTTAGGAATTGTAAAGCTTTTCATACGTTCTGCATGAGTAAACCCACTTAAATTACCAGTTTTATGTTCATGCTCCAAACGAAAATTATTGTCTTCTATTTCCTTTTCATGAATGTGACAGCTTTTAATATTTTTTTTGTTCCATTTTTCTCTTACTTGCTTATGTTGTAAGACCCTGATGTCTCTTTTATTTTTATATTCATTTGCTATTTTTGTACATACATCTGTTATGGCAGTTAAAAATTGCCCACAAGCATCATCACCAAAGCATCCGTAACATCTATTTTGTGTTGTATCAAAAGAATAACATACTTGGAATCTCTAAACCAATGGCTTTTGCTCTGCTAATTTAATTGTCATTTCACCTTTCTTTTGATTAGATTTTTAATCATGCGATTCAAAATCAGCTAAAAATACAGCAAGGTAGTTTTACTTGTTTGGCTATACTTTAAAATTAAATTTTAGATTCTGGTATTGAAATAATGATGTTTCTTCCAAAAAATACATATATAGAAATTTTTTTACCCATTTTTAGTTATTTGAGATGCAAATACTCTACCTAAATCTTTAATTAAACAACATAATAATTATCAAAATAGAGTAAATTGATCACATGTTTATCCGTTTTTCCATTGATCTTAGTCTTAGGAGTATGAGCTCTAACTACTTTTTACACAAATTTCAACTAAGCCAATTTCATTATTAAATTTGTTTTCAAATTGTAAATATCTTGAATAAAAATAGGAAAATTGGTATTTTCTCTAAATTTGATTTTATTTTCATAAGGTTTATATTTTAATAGTCTATCAACATTTCTATCTTTTGCTTGGTGAATATAAGTGAGTATTGACCAAAAAAGCATTTACTATCACTTTTTTTTAATCTAAGGTTTGCTTTTATTTTTACAAAATCAGTTAATTGTTTATAATTACCTCCGATATAATTTGGTAATTATGTCATTTTATAATCTTTTCCATTGACATTTAAAATTCTAGGCACGATCTTGGTGTGTCCTTTATGATTGATGTATTTATAATCCTGTAGTTACTATTTCGATGGCTTTGATCGATATCGCTATTTTCAGTAAAAATCCACTGTAAGCTATGATAATGAATAGGTTTGAGTTTATTATTATTTTTCTGAGAGTAGATTATTACATGTGTTGTAAATTAAATTCTGTATTTATCTCTATCATTCATTCTGTTTTTTAAATCCCTTACAAGAGAGTCAAAAGTGGTCCAAACTCTGTTCCTTTTGAATTCATTGAAATATTAACAATAAGATAACTTTTTCTAGTACATTGAATGCTTGGAATTTATCGTGTTCTTCTCTTTTAGACATATATTCTGGGATATCTGGAGCCTCTCTTGTTTTTTCTTATATATAAATATACTTGGAATGTCAATAATGCGTTAATTTTTAACACTAATCCATCTAATACTTGGATTATTTTCTTTTTCTTCTATTTTAAACATATACTCTGGGATATCTGTTTGGAATTTATCGTGTTCTTCTCTTTTAGACATATATTCTGGGATATCTGGAGCCTCTCTTGTTTTTTCTTATATATAAATATACTTGGAATGTCAATATTGCGTTAATTTTTAACACTAATCCATCGAATACTTGGATTATTTTCTTTTTCTTCTATTTTAAACATATGCTCTGGGATATCTGGAACTTCCTTGTTTTGCCTATTTATATATAAATAGAAATATCAATATTCTCTTCTTTTTAACACTCGCTCTACCAGTTATATCTCGATTGAATTACGGATTTTGATCAAAAGCCTTCTTATTGATTACAATTTTATTATTACAATAACTTTTTATTTTATTTTTTACTTCATCATAGTTTCCAGCACTTGGATTTGTTTTGATTAAGAAAAATTGAGTTCAGTGATAACTTTATTTCGTACACTATCAAATTGAAGTTTATATCTGAAATATTATTATTCGTTTCTTCGATTTCTTTTTCTAATTTTACTATTAACTCAGCTTCAATATTTTATTCTATTTTTTCATATTGTCCTTTTCTCTTTTTACACTTCGTTACCATTGAATATAGTGATTGCACATTGATATTTTATTATTAAGATGATTATTTATAATATTGAATATTTCAAGTTTTTTGCCAATAGTCTTTAAAATAATTATCTTTGGCAAATGACAGCTATTCATTAATTGAATAATGATATAATTGCTTACCTGTTTTGACTAATTTTGTAAACAAAATTAACCACTGCTGTAATAACTGCCATTTATCAGGAGCTGATTTTATTCAACACAAAATTTAAAATCTTAATAAATAGTCAAACCTGGGGAGTTTTATTCCTTGCTATTTTTGCTCTTTAGACTTTCTTGAGAACATAAAAATCTGTTAGTTTGTATTAATATATTTAATAATTTGAATTTGTTTAATAGTTTAAATCTGTAATAAATGGAAATTTATTGCCTGCAATGTAAAAAGGTTACTGTAACCGAGTGCCAATGTATTTGCAAATTTTATGGTTGTAAAAAAATGTTTTTTTTCAAGAAAGCAATCAATCAGCAAAAATCCTGGATAAAAGGAAATGGTGTTTATAATGGCAAGAGTAGTGTAAAAGACAAACCTTTAAAAATATGTTGTTCAAACTTCGCTGAGTTTGATTATTTAGATAGAAAATTGTAAGGATATGGTTTTAGTCTATTAAAAACTAAAATCAAAAGAAGTGTTAAAAATAAAAACAGTTGTTTCTTACGTCATCCAACTTATCATACATTTAAAGAAGACATGTTTACATTCGTAGCATCAATGACCAGTAGTAAGCAGATTTTTGTTGACATGCAGCAGTATAAAAGTGAAAATAATTATTTGAATTATATTTTTAAGGTCAGCGTTCGCTTTTGTAAATATACTTTTTACATTTCGTACAGGGATAAAACGGGTAAGGAAATTTTTAATACCTTTACAGACTTATTCAAAAATAGAAAACCTAAAAAATTGCAAACAGATAAAGGTGATGCTTTTCTTATGGAAAAGGTTCAAGTATTTTTAAGAATCGTAAATTTCAATGTTTCTCATCTAACCATGAATTGAAAGCTAGAATTTTTGAACGTTCTAATCAAAATATAAAAGATATATTATTGAAATATTTTACATGCAACAACGCCAAGCGTTGAATAAATGTATTAAACTCTTTCCTTGACAATTATAGCAATTCATATCACCAATCCATCAAAATGAAACCAATAGAAGTGAGTAAAAAAGAAAATGATACAAGATCTACATTAATCTATTTACTGATTTCAAGGTTCGGAGACCATCCAAAAACAAATTTAATATTTTTTTGGGGATAGATTTAATAGAAGTACGGGTGTTTCTGATAAAGGTTACCTACTAAATTATAAAGATTACCCACCTTTTTTGTGCTCCAATCGGTAATGTAGTATGTAAAAATACGAATATGATTACTTATAAATCACATGAAAATGACATAAATTTAAGAAGACAGTTACAATACTTGGATCAATTTTGAGCAACACTTTAAGTTTACAAGCAAGCATTCCAGCTAACTTAAATCATTTTTTTTTTACCTCCAAATAAGACAAATTTCATTGCTAATGTTGATTCTGGGATAGATGATGAAATTTTGAGAGATCTGAGTAAGGGCTATGATCCTAAGGGATCCTATTTTGAAAGGCCTAGTTTTATCTAGACAATTATCAATGTTTAAAAGAGGCGATAGATGAATCAGGAATAATTAATCAAAGATACACAGGAAAGATGAAATGTATGAGACCTAGTAAATTAAAAAAAAGGGTCAGTTAAAAAAATCTTGTGAAGAAGGTTAAAAGCAACTAAAGATAACTTTCATGTTATACAACTTCAGCAAAGATGTGGAATTTATATGAATGCAAATAATATGATTAAAAAATTATATAGTTTGCTTGGTAGAAGTGCTGTTGGAAATTAATCTGATGAAATAAGAAATGAAGCTATTGACCCACTTGATTCATCATCAAAAAATAAATTGATTAAAATAATACTACTTACAACAACTATGTCATAATATGAATTTTATAAAAAAAATAATATTCTAATAAATGGTTTTGATTTTTTTTAGCGGTAACAAAAAAGATATCGAACAGTCTTATACAAGTAATCCGATCATGTTAGATAATAGCATTGATTATGCAACTGCTTTAACTCAATTTACCCTAAAGTACTGAAGGTATAATATTAGCGATCAATTTAAAAACAATATGTTTGAATACAGGGAAAAAAATAAGGATGGACGTGTTGCTATACCCAATGGATTGTATGATGAAGAGTATGATGAAATTCATTTGGAAAGATAATTATAAATTTCTTATTAATTGTTTTATTTTAGGATTTAAAAATGAAGCTGACCAAAGTAATAGATATAATAAAAGCACTTATCCAAAAATCGCTGATGATTGTGATCCAAAGAGCAAGTTCCAATGTGAATCCACCCTGCATATTTCAGAAGTTTTGATAGACAATCCAATAAGGTTAAAGATAATGGGATAAAGAAAGCAAGTGTCCCCACAAAAAAATGGATAAAACCCCTTTGCGGGCCGCAATATGAAATTGAAACCTGATGCTAAAGCAATATTGCGTGACGGATGTGAAAAGTGGCTATGCTTTTCATGTATTGAAATGACAGAATCCAGGTACAACCTTATAAATAAATTAAGTGTTGGATCATCATTCTCCTGCTATTGCCCCTTTGGTTAGCCGACCCCACGAGAAAAAGTGCTACCGCTGAGGATGTAAACACGAGTTTGAAAGAGCAAATTGATTGCCTAAAAATTGAACTGATCGCAGAGATGACTACAATGGTTGATTCAGTCGCTGAAAGTCTTGCAGAAATTGAAATAAAACTGTTAAAAAAGTGCAACAAAGCTGACATGGAAACACAAGTCATATACTTCGTCGGAGAAGAACTAAAAGTGTTGAAGGAAACTCTAACAAACGAATTGCATGCCGAGCTCACAGCAATTACTAAGGCTCACAAATCGGAAGCCCGCGAAGAAGTGAGAGACGAAATAAGAAGAGACCTTGATAGGCAGCGACGAAGGCTAAATATCATAGCTCATGGAATTCCCGAGCTAGAGTGGGGTACATTCATTTATTTCTAGTATTACAAGAAATGTTGATAAAATACATATTCACTGCTCAATACTGGATAGCTGAATTGTAAGAGGGAACACAACCTCGGATATAATCTGGAGTTTTACTTTAAAAACAGAACCTGGAACGATTCTCTGTTAGACTCCTATAGAAAGTTAGTATTTTCCAATCAATAGAAACGAATATGTCAACGCGCTAAAAATTAATATTACTGATCAATTAGGTATACTAATTGATCTGAGTGGAGTGAAAATTGAATTTTGTTTTGGGTCTTAAAAAGTTTAATGAAATTATTTAACAAAATCTATCTATAATAAATGTGGATCAATAAGAAACAACTATTATATACAAGACAGTATGGTAGCAGGATTGGTAGTTTCTTTAAAAATACTGTCAATAGTCAATTATTCAAGACGTTCATAAAAAGTATTAAAGATAAAGCTTGTTCCATGCATAACATTATGATTAAACCTCTACTGGAATTATTTAAAAATAGCGTGATTGAACATGGAAAAGATTTTGTAGATTATGATCAAAGAAAATTAAATAATGTGAGATCTCTAAGAGATTTAAATTCAAGTAATATAGAGATATTTTAATAAATATATTTATGATCAGAGGAAAGGCTTATTGGAGGCAATAATTTTAGGGAACGGACTTGAACTACATCCCTGGCGATGCTTTTGTTGATACCCTCAGTGACAATCAAAATCAAATTACTGTTTGAAAATCCTTGAAAATTTATTTATTTTTTTCTTCTGCATATAAATGGCAGTCAATCAAGTTCTTGCTTCTTATTGGAAAATATTTAAAAAGATTTTTACTAATGATTCTACAACCAAATTGGAGAAAACTATGCGAATTTATCTCAACAATTAAATTATGATGTCATTTCCAAAGTTGTGGAATCTTGGATTCTTTCAAGTGATAGTTACTTTAAGCGAAAGGTAAAATAACATCATTGGATGGAATTAATATGCGAAATAAAAATGAAGCTAATTTAAAAACTATTGTATTAAATTTGTTTAGAAATGCTGAGTAGATTATAAATGTAAAATATACTGAAATTTTTGATTATGTAGGTATAATGACTGCTCTTAAGAATTTATTAGAATTTTCAGAAGACCATAGTCAAAGCTCACCTACTAATATGTTTAGGTATGAACAAAAAATCCGATCTATTGATTCGTTTAAAACAGATACTGAGTTTGAAAATACTTTTACATCTGTTGCAGTAGGTGATGAAACTATTAAAATAAAAAAACAACATTTTTAAGATTGGATTATTTAAAAGATTGAATAAAACCAAAGAAAGTCGGGTAGTTAAAATAAATTTACCATTATCATGATTATTTGGATTTTGTCAAGATATCAATCGTTTTTTCGTGTTTCAAATTATATCAGAAAAGAATGATATTTTCGGTATAAATGCAATACATTTATCATTGATGTTACCAGGATTACATCCCAGTTTACCAGAAGTGATTCAATTGGAAGATATATTTGCGAAGAAGGTGGAACAATTAAAAGCTGGATTAGGAAAGGGCAACTCATTTTAATTAAGATTTAATGCATGTAACACGTGTAAAAATGGTTAATAAAATAGATAGAGAATTGACATGGAGGGTAGTCAGTGAATGATATAATACAACTAAAATTGTTTTTGTGGTCCTTAAATCTGAGAGAGATAACACTTATACGCAAAGCTTTATAGTATTTGACCAAAAATTAAGAATATTTAACGAATTAACGTAAACATTTGACTTTAAAATTTCAGAATAATGAGTCACAGGCAAACGAAAGGAAATGCTTTAAAATATTTTGATTCAATAAGAGAAAAAGAACCAAAATAAAATTAATACTCCAATAAATTCCTTCACAACAAGGTTTATTGAGAAAAGTCGTTCAAAAGACTTGAAACTGAAATAGCTACGTTTAACGCCTCAACCAGTATATGCAAATATGCAGACAGGAATTGTCGGTCAGTATGCTTAAAATTAGGCAAAAGGAAAAGTGACGAAAAAATGCAGATTGTATAATTTCATGCATTTACGCAAGGGCGCCTGAAAAACCCTATAAATCTGAAAATCTCGAGCAGGCTCTTACCTTGGTCGAAACGAAGGCACAAACCGATGAAGCAATGAAATAACTCTGATCATATACCAATAATTGGCAGAGAATACCATGATAATGTTATTTACGAAAGCATGTGAAATTCGGGGAACTACGTTTGAAGCGACGGCATTACGAAAGCAGTGGCAGTGAAACAAAACACAGAGTTTAATATCATGAATTTACGTCACGGTTCCTTAGAAAAGCTTCTAAAACTAATAATATAGCGATAAATCTCGAGCAGGCTATTACTTCAGTAGAAAAGCAGGCAAAAACCATATGAAGCGATGAAAAAATGTTTGTCATATATCAAATATATCATTATAAATACCATTTTAATGTTATTTTTGAACGTCTGTGAGATTTAGGGAGACAGTGCTTAAGGCTATGAGGTTTGCGTATGGCCGAGGGTCATTATCTAAGAAAGTAACCGTCTCATGTCACAGTATTATATTTTTAAAGGCTTGGAGCTTCAAATACTGTGGGCAGTCATCACTTCTTCCTACAAGCAATAATAGAGCTAATGACAACAAGTGAAAAGTATATAGAAAACGTATAGACTCTGATGAGATGCCAAATTACAAGATTTTATAAAAAAAAGGCTCAGTTTCTATTACTCTGGCAGACTTAATTGCTGAAAGGCACGATATCACACCAAATACAAAATAGAGGTTTCAAGTGCAATATATTAATCTGTGTCCACCACAAAGTAGAAAATAACCTGGAAAGACATGGACCATACATTGTTCTTGAATTTTTACCAAACTTACTGACAGTATGTCATTCAGCAGGGCAAACAAATAATACCGAAGAATCCTGGGAAAGCGTAAGAAATTTGTATAAAATAACAGTGACTTTTTCAACGTGGACGCCAGCCTATTTTTGCTTTGGCAGCCTGACTGTTGCCAAAACTGAACCTTTCTAATTAGTCCCCACATAATTTAAAATCTTGTAACATAGAGAGAATTAATGATTTTCTGATTCTGCTTTATTTCAAAATTGAGTATTCTAAAATTTTAGTGTTTTTAATGGATAAAGCTGCTTCAAAATCTCTATTTAGAGAGACAGTTCTTAGAAAATATACTCATAATATACAGAGGTGAATTAGAAGACATAAAAATACACTGTCTTCTCTTATAGATCACAAACTGACAATTTTTGGAGAAATTTTCCTAGATTTAGTACATGGAATACGAAAATAATGATAAAAGCATTAATATCTGAGCAGCTGACAATTTTCTTGTATCCTAGAAGTAGATACAATAAGAAATTATGGAATTTTATTGGATAAAAAACAAATAATGTTACTATAACAAAATCGAACACAACGGATAGACAAGTTTGAGTGGCGTTCGACAATAGTCATTATAACCCCGAAAATATTTTCAAATTAGACTGGGGAATAACGCAACAAGGCGAAACCATGGCTCAATTCTTAGCAACGTCAAGTACAACTAACTAAATTTTTTATCTATCGACGCCATATTAAGAGGATATACCTCAAAAGACTACCCTCGTCCAGAGTCAAATCATAGAAATTAATGAAGGGATTGCCTTTTATTGGAATTATTCAGTCTAAGTAATGACAAAGTAAAAACAAATAAGACAAACATTGGAATGGCAGAAAATATTCCAAATAGAGTATTAAACTCAAAGCAGTCCATAATTAAGTATTAATAGTGCAAGTAAATAGCAAATAGCGAAGAAATCACAGTAACTACAGAATTTTTAAATGACAAAAAATTTATTCGTTAAAACAGTTTGAGTTAGATCATTAACCAGAAAATATTAAAACCTAAGTTTGAAATATTTTTTAGGTTTACAAATGGGCATCGACAAGACATAGAGCAGATTACAGATTAAGACACCTCATTACACACAGAATACCAAACCATGGGCAAATAATTAAAAAGAACCCAAATAATCCATCATACAACTTAAAATCTTGGACAACCAAATCAAAGATATGGAAAAAGAGGAAGTAAATAAAGAATATGTCAGAGGATGGTGTTTTCCACTAGTAGTATTAAGTAAGAAAGAGAGAACATCAAGAAGCTGTGTAGACTTTAGGACGCTAAATGCAATCATAATAAAAGATTTTGTAAAGTTATGTAGGATAGATATGATCTTTGATTCACTAGCAGGGAAAAAATACTTCACAAGTTTTAATCTTTTAACCGAACTTTGACAAATTGCGTAAGACCCAGTAATTTAGCTCAAAGTAAACGTAATTTTGCACGATGGAAGGCCGCTGTTGTTTGAACACATGCGTTTATGCTTATTTTTTGTCCCAATTACATTAGCCGAATTATTACTTTAGTAATAAAGGGATAAGAACAAGAGAAAAACATAGTGTTCGGGACAAATAGAATAACAAATATAGTATGCTATTTCGACGACGTGATATTAAATACAGAGAAAAAAGAATTTCATTTAAATAGTCTAAGGAGAATCCTAGCAAAATTCAAATAAGCAGGTCTAAGGGTGAAACCTAAACCACTACTAGCTATAGTACTAAGATCAGTCATCCTTGAATACTTGATAAATCAAAAACCAATTTCACCCAATCCTAAAAAATCGACAATTATATAGCGGTTAAAGCAACCGTCTGATATATTAGTCTTTGGAAATTTTATTATTTCATGAGATAGGTCAAGGATAAATGGCTAAACCTGTAACTGATCTTGTAAAATGATCGAGTTGATTTGACTGCCTATCAATGCAATAGAAGCCTTTGAGACCCTTAAAAAAATTACCTAATGCACAGGTAATTAGATTATCGATGTGACAGCATACAGCATTTGAGGAGTGTTATGGAATAAAGACCCTGATTGCTAAGAATTAATCTTAAAATATGCTAGCCACATCTTGACTGAGGCCGATAGAAAATATTTGACGTATGACAGATAATTTTTACTGCCATATTGTAAAACAAACATTTTATGCTTTCCAAATATATATATATATATATATATATATATATATATATATATATATATATATATATATATATATATATATATATATATATATATATATATAATTCCCTCAAGGTTTGTTTTCTGTACATATACCAGGTCTCAAATTTTTATTTTCTTGTATTATTACTTCTTTCTTTGTATTTTTCCTTTTGGACTGCCTCGACATTTTAGTTCTGCTTTACTTCTTCAATAGTTTTCTTCACATGACATTATCATCTTCTATTTATATAGTTTAATTTTGGAAAAAGTCTTATCGCTTCCGATTAAATCGTTACAAATTCTTGGGTTTCTAAAATGCTGAAAAGGAATTGTATATCGTTCAAAATTCACAAGAATAACATGTCAAGAAGCAAAGGCTTCGTAAATGTTGAAGGCAGTTGCTTGGTCCTTTTTTTACGTGAATGCTAAGTTACTTCAATGCTAAGCTATTATGCTTACTTTCAAATCACGCTTGTGATGTAATGTGAGGTAAACAAGCATTTTGTTCAGAGATATTTTGTTATTTTGTCATTTGCTCTAAAACAAAGACCACTATCAGATAGAGGGATTTTGAAGAAAATATCGCGTTCTAATAGTATTAAGTTTACTAGAGTTATCACTATCTTGCTTGCCTTGTCATTCCCAATTGAAAAAGCGTACGGATGTGAATTAGAATGATCTACGTCCATTAACACATACATATTTCCTTTTTCAGTCTTTTGATTTCCTGTGTTGTCTAACTGTCCATTGATTATAAATCCAAATGTAACTCATGGTGCTAAAACGTGATCAAAGACAAGAACTGTTTAACCTCTTCTGCCTCCATCACAGAGAAAAAATCCCCTTCCCCAAACCTTTCCCCATCCTTTGTCAAGCAGTAACTAAAAGTTTCATTCCTTAACGTTACCTTATTCCTTACTGTTAAACTTACTTACTGTTAATTCCTTACTGTTAAAATATAACTCAATCCTTCTTTGAAGGTCAATATCAAAAGTCTGTTTTTTGTTTATCAACAACACTGCCTGAGAATTTTAAATTCATGGATCGTAATTTCTCAAAAATATATCAAGTTCAGTTTTGATTTTCTAATTACGTGTGATGTCTTTCAATTCACCGTGCTACTTTGTACAAAATATCATGTTTAAATCTCTCAGAAGTTTACACTGCAAAAATATTTGCATAGATTGGACACTGAAATTGTTTACACTCTTCTCACCCAAACGTGGGATCCGAAAGCCTCCCTCTGTATTCTCCTCTGTTCTCTATTAAACATTATCTGAAAGTGCCAAATTCACCAATAAATATACTTTCTACTTATGACAAAATCAAATGCATAGTCCTAGATATACAGAGTACCCTTTGATCTAATCACTTTTCCCTTCTTTCAATTAAAGTAATTGGTCATCAGTCCAATTTCTCCATGCCTTGCCTGAACGTTTTATTTTGTTTTACTAAGCTATCCTTGAGACGTGTAGATAATCGCAGATTTCGTTTGCCTGTAGTATTTTTTATGTAAATACTTAAAACCCATGTTTATTTCAGACCTGACAATATCAAAGTCTAAGAATATGGGCCAAATGAATAGTCCTTAAGAGACATTCTAATCAGAATCATAAATGAACAGTGAAAGATTTACAGAATTCATAGGCAAACCCCAGGGTCCAAGGAAATAGGGACTTGATTGACAATGAAGGCCCATTTGCTAGACCTTAAAAACTTTTAAAATGGATCTTTTAGTATTTTGACCCAATACCGTTAGACTTAGAGGAGGATAGGAAACCTAGAACTGATTTTTATTTTTCCTTTCACCCTTGTCTAATTACCTAGGTAAAAAATTTCAAGCTAAATAGGTACAAACGAAATTTTCCATTTTTACGATCCCCTTTTTCGAGGCCATGTAGTGTGTCTGCATCCTTGGTTTCTATTTTATAAATTTGGTTACTTTTGTTCCGTAAATTATTTTGCCCTTTTTTTTATTCCTTAATCTTTGTTTTGTGTAATAAAATCTTTGATCTTTTTCGTCCAGAAAATAACACCTGAAATCTTCAAACTAAAAATAAACACAACGTAAAGCAAGGATATTATTACACTACTAAATCTACGTTTGAACAATGGGAGGCTTGAATTGTTCATTACTTCCACCGTAGGATCTTTAATGGTCATGTTATTACCATGATATACGACTTTTCGATTGTTGGACCAATAAATATATGCTTTTGGATTACTTAAAAAAAAAACAGATATCTCGGAATCGTGATCATATGTCATTTCAAATTATATTAAGCAGCCCAAAAGGGGCTGAAAGATAAATATTTGCCCTATAATCACTTTGTAGCTGTGAAATTTGTACTAAAGTAGCCCAATTGCATTCAAAAGAGCCCTTCAATAGGCTTTATGATAGTCTTTTTTGTAAAAAGTTACCAGGAATAAAGATATTTTCGGCAAGTAAAAAAAATATACATTGATTTTTTAGAAAATTTTTTATGCACACAAGTGCATCAGAAAACCCATCACACGTGCATCCGATGCACACACGTGCTTCAGATGCACACACGTGCATGTGAAAAATGAAATTCACTTTTCCTCCGCTCTTTTACCATCTAGCTACTTGTTTTTTGCCACTCTAATTTGATTTAACATTTCTTATGGTTTAATAATTGATAACATGATTTTGTTTTATTTCATCTAACTTCAAATATATCTTAATTTTAAAGACTCTTTACATAACATTTGATTTAACAGTTTTTAAATAATTACTTAAATCTTTGAGAAGTTATAAACATCTTGGAGACTCTAGAAAATATTTCTTTTGTTTTGTATCTTTCATGTAAGCAGAGAAATAGTATGTGACCAGTTTAATCAAACTCTTCACTACAAACCTTAAGACTCTTCAAACTTAATATTTAGTTTTAACTAAAAGAAACACTTTCCAACAGAAAAATCCTTAAGGATATAAACAATTAATAGATCTAGTATACCTTAGGAACATAGGTTTCAATCAAAATGAGTGCATCGACCCATGGAGAATTAATGTTGGCGATTAAGCTCTGGAATGAATTTGATGTTTCTATAGATAATCCGATGTTTATTCCTGTAAATTTTTCAATTTTTTGATATGGTGAATCTGATGGATAAAACAGTCTTTTGTTCCTTAGGTACTCTATAAGACGAGCTTCTTTTGAATCAGCTTTTTCCACAAGCAGCTGTTCAAATAAAAGGCTTGAGTAAGAAGTAAAGTACATTTCTTGAATTCGAAAATTTGATGCCCACAGAAAAGATATGGTAATAATTATTACAAAAAGCACAAATATTCTTAACTTCAATTTTTTTGATTTTCTCAAGCTAATACACATCTTGAAAGATACTTTTAAAAATCTCTGTTTATTCCTACATGCTAAATAGCGTCCTAAATAGTATATAAAATCCGGTTTTATGTTAGCGATTAACTCACTGGTTTAACTTCTTTTATTTACTGAAGTTGGACTAAGAAACATTCAATAATAATTAACATTCCATGTTAAATATCTACATAAGAAAACTGAAGTGAAAAGATGGAAATTAAAACGAACAAAAGTTAAAACAAATAATAAAACAATATTAAAAAGAGCTAAATAAATATGCCCTAAATATGTTCTTTTCACCTTTCATTCTACCAATAAGTCATACTGTTAGTGAGATAGATACATCTTGAGATTTATTAGAACTTAAAAAAGCCAAAAGGTGACCAACTGTTTTTTATCCAAATTTTACAAAATTCAATGTATTATGAAATAGTAAAAAGAAAAAAATATAGTTTATTTGTCTAATTAGGTGAATTGAAACTTTTAAGGTGAATTGAAGAATTTTCTTGTAGATGAAACCCTTTTTGTTGTTCAAAAATGAAAAGGAATTATTTCGAATCTTCTCAAGATATATTTTTTTTGGATAAGTTTTCAAAAATACCAACATCATCCTTGCCTTTTGGCTGACCATTAGTTTCAAATTACTGGTCTTGCTAAATTGTTTGGACTGCTATTTATCAACTTTGCTCTTTTAGTGGTCTGGATTAAAGTTAACATAAAATCTAAGAAATAATTATATGTTTTGGGAACAGAAGCTATTTGTGCATCGAATGTCAAATTAGTATGACACGTGGTATTATAATGTGAATTTAAAATAAAACTTAATCAAACAAAAGGAAACAGGCTAAAACTTAACCCCAAAAGAAATTATTTTATGTATTAAAGGTTGAATACACCCTGCTCTTTGAACTCAGATCTGCTGAATACAGATATAATCTTGTAGCTGAAATACCATTTCTGTTTTAATGAAATTATAATTAATATAGATAATGTATAACAGCTTTATGTGGGATTGGATGATATAGATGTAACTTGCTTACATTATAATTGATAGATCAATAAAAACTATTTTAATAAAACTTTAAGACAACAATCCTTTGAAAACTGGAAAACAAACAAACAGAAGCCAAAACGAACAATGAAGGCAGATTGAAGCAAACTGTTCGTGATGACAAGATTTAAGTATAGAGCCACTGGGATAATAAGTAACTGAACCTCTAAAAAAATAAACTCTAAATATGTATACCAAAGGATCTGTAAAAATATTCGCTGATTCTGCCGATTCAAAAGAAATAAGTTTCATTCAGTTTAGTGCTATCCCTCAAAGAACATCAGAATGGAAATGTTTTCTGATCTCAAATAAATGAGATAGGGAAACAACCACTAAAAAAAATAGAATCTTAACAAAAATTTAACCATCTGATTCAGCGCATCAAAGAGCTCTACTTAAGAGAGATTCAAACTCCAATCGGCCAAAGTGGGTAAGTTTTATTGTTTGACAGGAGAATCATCTCAGATACGTGTTTATTTGTTTTTTCCCAGGAGTAATCATAACAACGAAGTAGTCATAGAATTTTGGGAAATGGCTCATTTTTAGGAAACCATATAGCTCCAGTACCCTTTTAAAGTGACAAAAAAGACTGAATGGCAACTGGATCCGATCCAACGCTCTTTTTTCTGAAATCGTCAAAACAAAGTTTTGAGATAGACATTTTGTTCAGTGTAGTTTAAGGGCCCAGTAATAATACCTTTGGAAAAAATAAGACCCTCAAAGCCCATTAGGAGAGGTTCTTAAATTAAAAAAAGTGTCCATAGCTATTCAATAGTTTTTGTTATTGGACAGTATGCAAACATTTCTTGGGTATGGGTGGACGACAAATTTTCTGTTGAAAAATTGCAGACAGGGAAAATTTTCCAAGGGAGGAAAGTTTCCGTGGGTTGATTTTTCCAGTGAAGATTTTTCACCGGGCGGCTTTGCCAAAATTCCCATACATGAACCTTTTTATATGGCTTGCTTTGTCTTTGCCAACTCAAATTTACGTGTGAAGACTGTATTATATAGATGACGTTTCCATCGTGAGGAAGATTTTACCGTGGAAGTTTAGTCGGTCTTCCTGGTAATATTTAAAAATACGATCATAAACAAGAAGATAATCAATTTTTTTAAACTAAAGGCAAGGAAAAATGTTAAAAATTATAACAAACAAAAATGATTATGTATATGAAGGGTATTAAATCATGTCCAACACCTCACTCTTTTACTATTTTGAATTTCGTCCCAGTTCCTTAAGAATGACTCCTGAAACACAGGTATGGTTTCATGAAAACGATAGGAAGCGTTTTTAAAATTATTAAAGATCTTTAGCGTGAAGAGCAAGGTGTTGACAAGGGGGCAACACCCCTCACAAATGTAAAAATTTGTGCTTGTCTTAAGTTTATATGTTGCTCCTTACTTTGATTTAATTTCTTTTTAATTAATATAATAGCAACAGAAATCATTATGTGTCTCTACCTAAAAGTCATTCTAAGGCTTAGTTCCAGTATTTAGCATTTGCCCTTCATATTTTGTAAGGAACTTTCTGGAATGCAAATCTAAACATGTTTTCAAAATGCTATGAAAAATGAGCTTTCTAATTAAAAAATTTTACGAGAATTGGGACTTATTTTTATTTTTTCATCTACAGTGGGACCGATGTGTCATCATTTGAAATATTCTCGGAAAAAAAAACAATGATTTCCTAGCACAATATGTAATAGAAATTTTCCATGTGTCTGAGCTGAAATACCTCACCAATTTAATCAAACATCTTTCTTTGTTGAAAACAATATAAATTTGGTTCTCAGTCTGAATTCATTTAATTATGTAAAAATATTATTGTTTTGTTGGGAAAAAACTATACTTCAATTACTTAGTACAAAAGGTACTTCACATGGAATAAATCTAGTGTCCACCTACACGACGCAATTTTCATTACAACTTGTGAACTGGCAAATTTGGATTTGAGCAACACACAGGTCTTCCTTAATTCATTAAGCTCAAATAAAGCAAAAAAAAATCAAATTCAACAAAGCAAAACAATAATTGTCAGTGGGACCATAAATAGACACCTCCTCCTTCACGGCCAAGTCAAGTTAGAAAAAGGCTTGAAATTTGTCTCAACGCAAAGCCGAAGGAGCCCTGAAACAAACCAAAAACAATAATTGTCATAATACACTTGATAATGACACCTCCTCCCGCCGAGCTAGGACAAGTTAAAAAAGAGCGAATGGTTTGTTGGAACAGAAAACTATGGAAAACAAATTGACACAGGATAAGGAAACATAAAAAGTCTAAATTTGTCAAGCAAAAGCAGGATATTCAAGTCTGTCCATTTAAAATAGATGCTCAACATAGCCAATAGATTGAGCCCAGCATGTAAAACTGAAAAACATAATTTCTGTTTAAATTTCTCAATAGGAAAATAAAGAACCTTTATATCTCAAAAATATGTAAAACTTTCAAATTTCTACTTATCCTGGACATTAAATTCCACAATTCAACAAGTCAAATAGTCGATATTTAAGTTTGATTATTTTTTTCAAAAGTCCGTTATTGTCTTAGTTTTAATCTTCTAAATTTAAAATCTCAAAATCTTGATATAGCAGATATTTCACTAATATTCACATCCCCAAGAATCTATTTTTTTCCAGTTCAATGACTGAAAGAGTGTACATTTATAAAATTTCTATAAATCTCAAAGTTACAAAACTGGTCGTATTTAAGTTCATTTTAGAGCACAACAAAGCGCTTTCATTTCAAGATACGATTTTATCATAGTTTCTGATCCCCAAAATTGTACTTTGTATTTTTTTATAGGCCAAAGTTATTACGTATCAAGGACTTGGCTTATTTTAATGTTTCCGAATTATTAAGTTTAATTATCCATTTTCAACAGCAAAGACGCTTTTCACTTCACTGAAACCCTTTACAAAACTACTTCTTCACTACTAAGGCTTATAATTTTTCCTAATTTATCAGCTTGACGCAATTTATCTTCAAAAGTCAAATAAGCAACTGAGTTCCCTGGTTTTTAGGCTTTAGATTCCAAAAATATAGCCTCCCATATCAAGATTCTTAGCAAGTGTTTCATGTTTGAAATTATTCAGTTATGAATAATAATTGAAACTCAACCTACCCAGACCGTTGACACACCTTGCCGAAACCACCGCTTAATCCCTTAACATTAATATCTTTTTTTTTCTGATACTGTATGGTTCTTACTCTTAGCAAAGAGGTTATAACCAAGCTAGGCTTGCTGCAAGCTCTTTAATAGCCTTACTAGAATTTTCTTTTTTCGTTTGACTTTATTTAGATATTAATGATATATAATCCTACTAATATCTAAGAAACATCTAAATTCTCTTTCTTGATGTAAAATAGTCTAATTGCCTTTGAAGAACTTCATATTACCACTTCGACTCTATCTAATATTTTGTCGTTTTTAAAGTTTCCTGTAGCTTGACTTTTTGTTGAATATTTGCGTTTAGTTTTTGCATTTAAGGAATGTCTAAGTTGTATTTTTGATTCTTGTTAACAATTTATTCTACTTTCTGCTTGTAGTTGTGCTCGCTGATTTTCCTTTATTTGTCGTGTTAAAATTCAATTCTTGAGCCAAAAAACCTGAAGCTCTTGAGTGATGGTGCCTGGTCCGAGTTTTATTGTGTATTATGTTACTCACATCTTGTTTTTTTAGTTAGACATCTCCTTAGCACCAGTATTGGTTTATTTTGTCGATCAGAAGGAGACATCTCTATTTAGTTGTCTACGACAATTGCTTCTTTTTATTTGTGTTGATTCAAAAAATTTGCAGTTTTGGTTGAAAATGAGTGTTCAGAACTTCATTTTGAGATTCGAGTTGCTGGCTTCAAGTCCTTTCGTCTTATTAAAGTTATAGAAAAATGTAAATTTGTATATTCTTTCATGTTTTGAATATACTGAACTAGTTTAATTAAATTGAATTGTGTTTCACTGAGTTTGTTTTGCAAATTGTCGTTTTAAAATGTCTCGTTTTGTGGTTTTCCCTAAGTTGATTGACTCTCTACTGATCTTGTCAGTAACACAACTTTTATGTTGTAAAAGAAAATACAAAAGTCTAAGGAAATTTGGAATGTATATTTGGTTTCTAAGCAAATCACAAAGGATTTAATTTTTTTTTTAGTAGTTTTGCAAGGATTAAGAGTCTTTTCTGCTTAAGCTAAGGTGAAGTATAATAAAACAGGAAGATATTCCTCCTAGATGATTAAAGAGCTTTGGTGGAGACTGGTTTAGTGTTTTGGGGTTCTAGGGAGGGTTAGGTATTAATGAAATTGAGAGTGAATTTGAAAATAATATACTCATACCTTTACAAAGAGGAATCACACTGAAATTAATGGATTCACCTTCTTTTTGGGGATTAAGTATTGATGTGTTGGCTGCCAGGATGCACAAACTTATGGTGTTTTAAACTGGAAATGGATGTTAATAGTATTTGTAATTTTGTGGGAAAGGAATTAATATTGAATACGCAAGAAGTGACTCAAGAAAATATAGGAACTTGTATAAATTTAAAAAGGCGTTTAACAATATTTTAAATTGATATTTAAGAATGCAAGTAATAAAGAATAAAAATTGAGAAGAGGATGAAGAAAGGACTATAATGTTTTCCAAAATAATTGCCAGTTTCCCTTATTAGGACAATGTTGTTCAAGACTGAAAGCCTGTTCTACTGCTAATAACAACTCAACGCAGTTTCAAGCTACCCGAGGCTAACAAAGTTAATTACGCTCCTCCTCAATCCAAACCAATTCCAAGGCCTCTTCTTTATGTTGTCCCCGGAATTTTCATTTTCCCTTACATCTTTCTTTACAACATTCTCCCACCTAAACTTGATACAAGCTGCTCTCCATTCAGTCCTAGATGGTTAGTCGAAAAGGAAAATCTTGGGAAAAAGATAAACTGTTCTGGGTACCCTACTGACTGACCATATTTAAAACAATAAGCTGTACGAAAAATGTTGTTCAATCTTGCTTTCTACGAAGATATAAAGAGGGGCTTAGAATTTATTTTGATTTAGGAGGAGCGTACGTAGCTTTGTTAGCGTCAGATGGCTTATTACTACTTTGTGTTGTAAGCAGTAGTATAAGCGGTAATAAAATAGATGTTATTGGTAAATCAACAAGTGAATTTGTATTTAAATTTGGAAATAGATTGAGAATAGTTCAATTTCTTTTCTGTTCTCTATCGCTTATATTTAACTTGCTTTCCTTTTTTTTTTATTTTTTATTAAATTTTCCTTGCAACAACTATCAACACGAGATAGAAAATTTTCCATAAGCGAGTTACTAAGACAAGCCTATAGGGGTGATGTCCTGAGGGGATATTTCCAAATAGAATATACACTAGAAGGATTTAAAATATGGTTTTCCGTCTTGAACAAAATTGTCCAAATAAAGGAACAAACAGACTTCGATATTGGAAAACATCCTAGTCATTTCTTCATTCTCTTCTAATTTTTTTATTATTTATTACCTATATTCTTAAATATAAATTTAAAAGCATGCCAAAAGCCTTTTTAAATTTATACAATTTACTATGTTCTATTTAACGACCTCTGGTGAATTGTATATTAATTTCTTTCCAACAAAATATCAAATACTAATAACATCTATTTTCAGTTTTCAACATCATAGGTCTGTGCATCCTGGCAGCCCACTCTTTAATACTTAATCCCAAAAAAGAAGGCAAATGAATTAGTGCCTGTTACTTTCCTTTTTTGTCAGAGTGTGAGTCTGATTTTATTTTAGTACGCTCTCAATTTTTTTGGTAATCGACCCTCCCTAGAGCCCCAATACACCAAACCAGTTTCAACCAAAAGCTCTTTAATCATCTAAAAAGAATATATCCCTTTTTTGATAGACATCTACCCATCTTAAATGGAAAAGACGCCTAATCCTCCCAAAACTACTAAAAAATCTTAATTAGAATCCCTTTTATTTCTTTTTAAACCTAATATACATTCAATCTATCTTTCGATTATTGTTTTCTCTCTTTACTACCCTTAGAAGTAGTATCAATGCCAAAATCATTAGAGTCAATCAACTTACGCAAGACCATAAGACGAGACATTTAAAAAAAATAATATTCAAACAAACACAGTGAAACAGAAATGAATTTAATTAAACTAGTTCAAGATATTGACAGTATAAAAGTCAATAAACAAATTGGTAAATTTCGATAATTTTAATAAAACAAAAGGACTTAAAGCCAGTTACTCGTATCTTCAAATGAAGTTCTGAAAGCTCTTTTTCAACCAAAGCTAGAAAACATTTGAATCAACACAAATAAAAAGAAAGCAATTATCATAGACCATTCAATAGAGACGTCTCCTTCCGATCAATAAAAAATAATAACAAAGCTAAGAACATGTCTCACTGAAAAAAAGCGAGATTTGAATAACCACCACGTAATAAAAACTCAACCCAGGCACCATCTCTGTATAAATTCAAGTTTCTCTACTCAAAGTTAGAATTTCAATACGACAAATAGAGGAGACTCAACAAATACAACTGGAAGCAGAAAGTATTCCAGATTTTTAACCAGAAACAGACAATATAACTTAAACATTACTTAAATGCAAAAACTAAACACAAATATTTAACAAAAACATTAGCAGCTTGAAAGTTGCCTGTAAATTGAAAAACCACGAAATATTTAAATAAAGTGCTAATGGGAAGTCCCTCAAAAACGATTAGACCATTTTACATCAAGAAAAACCATCTAGATTTTTCACTGATCTTCGAAGGATTAGAAATCATTAATATTTAAATAAAGTCAAAATAATTTAGAAAATTCTAGTAGGGTGCTGTACTAAGGAAATTCTGGTAAGGAAAATATTGCTTGCATTAAGCCTGGTTTGGTCTCAATCTCCTGGCTAAGATTAGGATTCACACAATGTCAAAAAAAAGAAGATATTAAAGTTAAGGAACTAAGTGCTGGGTACGGGTGAGGTATGTCGACGGTCTGGGTAGATTGAGTTTTCATTAACATTTAACATCGAATAATGCCGAAGATGTGATATTTGCTGAGAAACTTGATATGAGAGGCCTTATACTATGAATATAACCCTAAAAAGTAGGGAGCTCAGATACTTATTTGACTTCTGAAAACACAAGTCCTCAAGCTGGTAAAGTAGGAAAAATTGTAAGCCTTAGTAATTGGGAAGCTGTTTTGTAAAGGGTTTATGTGAAGTGAAAAGCATCTCTGTTGTTGAAACAAGAAAATTAAAGCTTGAGAATTCGAGAATAATAAAAGAACCCGGGTCTTTGATGCATAATACCTTTTGGCTATTAAAATGTGCAAATTACAATTTTAGGGACCAGAAACTATGATAAAAATTTTTCTCATAAGGAAAACGCTTTGATGTCCTCTAATATGAACTTAAAGACGAACAGTTTTTTAACTTAGAGACTTATAGAAATTTTTAAAATGTGTGATCTTTCAGTCGTTGAACTTGGCAAAATTAGATTCTTAGGAATATGAATATTATTGAAATTCCTGAAATATCAATAGTTTGAGATATAAAATTTGGAAAATTAAAACTATGACAATTACGAACATTTTAATAAAATAATCAAACTTAAATATCTGCTATTTGATATCTTGAACTGTAGAATTTAATGTCCAGGATGTGTAGAAATTTGAAAGTTTTATATTTTTTTAGATATAAAGGCTCTTTATTTTCCTATTGAAAAATTTAAACTGAACTTAGTTTTTGTTGTAGTACATGCTGGGCTCAATCTACTGGCTATGTTGAGCATCTATTTGGAATGGAGAGACTTAAATATATTCCTTTTGCATGCCCAGTTTGGACATTTTATGTTTTCTTATCCTGTGTCAATTTGTTTTCTGTTGTTTTCTGTTCAAAAAAACCATTTAGTCTTTTTAGCTTGTCCTAGTTTTTATGTTGAGACAGATTCCAAGCCCGTTTCTAATTTGACTTGGCCGTTTGGGAGCAGGTGCCATCTTCAGGCCCTACTGACAATTATTGTTTTCCTTTGTTTGATTTGATGTCTTACGGGGTTTTAGATGAAAAAGGATCATTCAGAATTTTCTCTGTAAAAAATGAATGGCTTTATTTTCAGCATTTTTGCTATATTTGAACTTAATGAATTGAGGAAGACCTGTTTGCTATCTAATTCATATTGGCAAATTCAACACTTGTGATAAAAATTGCGTCCGTTCGGTTGACATCAGTTTTTTCCATGTAAAGTACCTTTTGTTCTTCATACGTGATATATCTGATACTCTACAAAATATGCTCTACCCGTTTTTAGAACTAAAGTCGAAGATTCGTAATTTCTATCTCTTCTGAATTCTAATTTGTCTCATTTGCTCTTGATTTTACACATAGGTGGATATTTTTGGTTGAATTTATCCGTGGAAATATCACAAAGAAGATTTTCGAAAAGGAACTACCCTTAATTTTGTTCTTCCTGAGATACCGTTTTCGTAGGATATTATCCCGGATGATATTTCTGAAAAGAATATTCCGCGAAGAACAAGCTGGTCAATCGTTTTTTTAAACTACGTTTTTTTCCAGGACTTGTGGGAATTTATAAATACTATTTAGCTATCGTCCCTACAAAAACAATTATATTTTTTATATAATGAAAATGCATTCGAGTTGAGAACCAATCTATATATATATATATATATATATATATATATATATATATATATATATATATATATATATATATATATATATATAAATATATATATATATATATATATATATATATATTTATATAAATAAGTTGTATGTTTGTTTGTTTTTATGCATATGATGTCATTGTAAGTATATAATGCTTTATATATGACGTCATTATAAGTATATAAGGGGACGAGTCAAAGAGAAATTTTATTATAAATCCTACAATGGCAGAAGAAACAGCCGAGGAAACTGCTCAAAGAGTTAATTTAAAGATAAATTTCAGTATAAATCCTATAATGGCAAAAAAAACAGCCGAGGAATTATCTAAAAGAGTTAATGCCATAAGGCTTGCGGCTAATAGAAAAAGTAAGAAAAGAAAGTGTGCCGAGGAATCACAAGAACAGCCTGAAAACAGGCTTACGTTTCAAAGACAAATTACTAAAGAAAATCACGCCGAAGAATCACAAGAACAACGTGAAAAAAGGCTCGCGGCTCAAAGAGAAATTACCAAAAAAATCGTGCCGAAGAATAACAAGAAAAACGTGGAAACAGGCTTCAGGCTCAAAGAGATAATGCCGAAAGAAAGCGTGCCGAGGAATCACAAGAGCAACTTAAAATTTATCGCCTGGCATTCTGATACAGCCCAGTCGATGATTGTAGCTTGAGTAGATGTGTTCAAATCAGGACTATTTATAAAATTTGTCCCTATTGCAAGGTCTTAAAATTTAATGGTGAAACAATGGGAATGTGTTACGCGTCAGGAAAAGTTAAATTCCTCAACTGGCTGCAGCATCAGAGCCATTGAAAATTTTGCTTACTGGAAATCCGTCAGAGTATAAGCGTTTCTTATCAAACATCCGAAAATATAACTTATGTTTCGAAGTGACGTCGTTTGGTGCCCAAATCGAAAATCAAGATCAATTTTTGCCAACTTTCAAAGTAAAAGGGCAAATTTATAGAGCAGGGTCCCTTCTATCATTCTCAGGTGAGAATCATAAGTTCTTGCAACTCTACTTCATTAGTGATAGCAATTCTTATTTTAATGCAAGTTGCAAAATTTCTCCCGACGAGGAAAGGTCTATCGTTTCCCAATTGAAACATCTATCCCATGAAAGCAATGATTTATTGCGCTTGTTCAAAACACCAATTGATGTGATGCCTACTGATACGCACAAAATTGTTGTTTCCGCTGACAAAAAGCCTAATGGTGATTATTTGCGTAGATACAAAGCTCCAACTATCGACGAAGTAGCAATCGTTATGGTCGTTGATCAGTTTTTACCTCGAGATATTATTCTTCATAAGCGAAACTCTCAGTTGGTAAGAATTGCTGAAAATAATCGATGCTACGATGCCCTACAATATCCTATCATTTTTTGGAATGGAGCCAAGCGCTTCCACTTTAATAATAAATTGATAGATCCATCCACTAAAAAAAACGAATTTTTATTCCTAGTATATATAGACTATAGACTAATGATTCGTCCCAATGACGAAAATTATATTTTAAAATGCCGTCAATTATTTCACCAATACATCGTTAATATGTATGCAAAGATTTAATCAGAATGTCTTCTATTTATCCGTCTGAATCATACCAAGCTTTGCTCTGAACAATACATTCATTTGCGAGATACATTTGTAAATTACGGTGTACCTCTAACGTTGGAAGGTTAACGATTTTACTTTCGTCATATGCTGGCAGTCCGCGTCATATATTTGATTCTGCTCAAGATGCTATTACTTAAGTTCGTCTCTATGGTCGTCCAGATTTATTTATTATATTTACTTTTAATCAATCTTGGGATGATATACAGCAGCTTTTACTTCAAGGACAATCGGTGGTTCATAGACATAATATTACGGCCCGTGTCTTTCAGCAAAAGTTGAAATCACTGATAAACTACATAGTAAAACTTAAAGTGTTTGGGTCAGTGCAATGCTGGATGTACTCAGTGGAATGGCAAAACGAGGATTGCCAAACGCATATATTTTAATCCGGCATAATGATTTCCACTGAAATACCTGATGAAAATGTTGATAAGGGCTAATATGAAATTGTGGTAAAAAATATGATAGCATGGCCAAAGGAAGGTAAACAAAGCAATTTCCTCGACTTTTAGTACCCAAAACGATTACCGGCAACGATGGTTACCACAATATAGAAGAAGATCTACTGAAAATGGCGGTAAAACAGCAATAATAAAGAAGCATAACGGTACCACCATCGAAGTAGAAAGCCAGTGGGTTGTTCCATAATCACCTTTATTATCAAAAACATTTAATGCTCACATAAACGTTGAACACTCTATTTCCGTAAAGGCAATTAAATACATAATTAAATACGTCAACAAAGGCAGCGACGTGACATTTTCGATACATGAACGAAGTCCAGCTGTTGTTCACTTAGCGGTACATTTACATAATGGACAACGTATTAGTTTTTGGAATACAAAGCGCAACAAAGAGCCCTGAATCCACCAGATACAACGTTAACTTCTTTCTTTACGTTATGCCAAAATGTTTATTTTGCAAAAAATACTGCTGTATACTGAAGTGCCTTCGTATTACACGTGGAATGCTAAAAAGAAATCATTTGAACGTCGAAAACAGGGTAATTCAGTCGACGACCAACCTACCATCTTCAAAGATACAACGATAGGAAGACACTACACCATTCATCCCAATCAACATGAACGTTTCTTTCTCCGCCTGCTTTTGGTGAATGTTCCCGGTCCGACGTCCTTTGAGTATTTGTTAACTGTAAACAGTACTATACATGACAGTTATAGCACTGAATGCCGAGCGCTGAATTTATTTGAGAATGACCAACACTGGGATAACTGCATCAATGACGCGTGCGAAACGTCAACTCAAAGTCAAATTTGTGTATTGTTTGGAATTATACTAACTTCGTGCTATCCTTCAGCTCCTACAGAGTTATTGGAGTAATATAAATCGAGAATGGCCGAGGATATACTCCATCGAAAATCATTAGAAACGTTAGATATGACCTTTGATTTTACATAAGAAATTTATAATTACACTATAGTTATTATTGAAGATTAATGCGTATGTATGGTAAACAAACCTCTTCAGGATTTGGGAATGCCTTCACCTAATCGTTACGCTGCTGTTTTGACATGTGTGAAATTGGATCAATTCGATCAAAAAATGACATAGCGTTGGCAATTGCGTCGTCCAGAATAGCCACAACGTTGCTGCCTGGTGGAAAAACTGCTCATTCTGCTTTGAAATTGCCATTGAATTCGCATTGTACAGATACTCTCTCGTGCAATATTTCCAAATCATCTGGGATGGGTAAAGTATTGCAGCAATGCAAACTTATTATTTTGGATGAGTGCACAATGGCACACAAAAAATTGCTCGAGGCTCTGGAGCCACCATTAAGAGATTTGCAAGGAAATTATAAACCCTTTGGCAGCACATCTATATTGCTTGCGGGAGATTTCAGGCAAACATTACCTATAATACATAGATCAACCCCTGCGGACGAAATTAATGCTTGCCTGAAAGATTCTAATTTATGGGCACACGTAAAGACATTAAAATTAACTATAAATATTCGTGTCCGATTGTATCTGGCAAACATTACCTATAATACCTAGATCAACCCCTGCGGACGAAATGAATGCTTGCCTGAAAAATTCTAATTTATGGGCACACGTAAAGACATTAAAATTAACTATATATATGCGCGTCCAATTGTAAACGATGACTCTGATGAATTATTTTCAGATCAATTGCTGGCAATTGGAAACGGAAAGCTCCCAGTAGACTCAATTTTAGGATATACAACTGCCTGCTGAATTCTGCAATGTAGTGACGTTCAAAAATGAATTGGTTGAAAAGGTATTTCCGAGTATTTTAACCAATTATAAAAATCACAAATGGCTCAGAGAACGAGCGATATTGGCAGCCAATAATAAAGACGTCCACGAAATGAATATTATTTTCTTCTGAGCAAGATTCGAGACCAGGAAGTAATTTACAAGTCAGTCGACACAGTTCTGGAACCAAATGAAGCGGTTAATTATCCATCTGAATTTCTAAATTCCCTGGATTTCCCAGGGTTTCAACCACACGGGCTACAACTAAAAATAGGTGTACCAATAATACTGTTACGAAATATTAACCCACCAAAGCTTTGCAATGGCAAGCGACATGCCGTAAAAAAACAAAGGAAAACGTAATAGAGGCAACAATCTTGACAGGGCCTTTTAAGGGTGGGGCTGTTCTTATTCTTCTCATTCCTACGATTCCAATGGATCTGCCTTTTCAATTCAGAAGATTACAATTCCCAATTCTATTAGTATTTGCAATCACCATCAACAAAGCTCAAGGGCTTCACGAAGTAACAGTGAGAGTATTGGCCATATCGTATTGATATCCAAAACTGCTATCTCAATAGCTGCGCAGGGGAACAGTGAGAGTAATTTTCCGGTAACAGGGAAATTGTTGGCAAGGTCGTATTGACATCATCAACTGGTGCACGAGGTAACATATAGATTATTGACCAGGTAACAGTGAGAGTATTAGCCAGATCATATAGACATCAAAAATTGCTACTCGAGGTAATAGTGAGAGTATTGGCCAAGCAACAGTGAGAGTATTACTCAGATGACATTGAGAGTATAGACAAGATTGAATTAGCATATTAATCAACTACTACATGAGGTAACAGTGAGAGTATTGGCCTGATTGTATGGACATCATCAACTGCTAAAAGAGATAAAAGTATGAGTATTGGCAAGTTCGTCTTGACATAATCAACTGCTGCACGAGGTAATAGTAAGATTATTTGCCTGGTAACCATGAGAGTATCGGTTAGATGGCTTTGAAATCATCAACTACTAAACAACGCAACAGTAAGACTATTGAACAGATAACAGTGAGAGTGTTGGCCAGGGAGCAGTGAGAATATTGATCAGGTGACAGTGAGAGTATAGGCAAGATCAAATTAACATCATTAACTGCTACAAGAGGTAGGAGTGAAACTATTGGCTTGATCGTATTGACATCATCAGCTGCTTCACGAGATAACAGTGAGAGTATTGGCCACATTGCATTGATATCATTATTTGCCACAAGAGGTAACAGTGAGAGTATTGGCAAGATTGTATTGAAATCATCAACTATTACACGAGGTAACAGTAAGACTATACGCGGGGTAACAGTAAGAGTATTGGTTTGATCATTTTAACATCATCAACTACTAAACGAGGTTAAAGTTGGAGTATTGCCCAAGTAACAGTAAAAGTATTGGTCAGGTAACAGTGCGAGTATTTTCCAGATAGTATTCACATTAGTATTCACACTAGAGCTGGGTCGACTCAGAGCTGAGCTTACAGAGTCACACCACTGACCCTCGTTCCAAACTTACAAACTGGTCATAACTGGGACTGAACCCGTGTCCCTTGGACAAAGAATTCCACCGCCAGCGTGCCAACCACTCAGCCATGATGGCCAATTATTGGCCAGGTAACAGTGAGAGTATTGCTCAGGTAACACTGGTTAACCTAATCAAATGCAACACGACTTAACAGTCTGATTATTAACTAGATCAAATTGACATCATCAACTACCATACGTAGTAGCAGTGAGAGTGTTGTTGAGGTGACAGTGAGTGTATTGGCCAGATGGTATTTGCATCATCAACTGTTTAACCAGATAACAGTGAAAACATTGGCAGGATCGTATTGACATCACCAACAATTGCTACAAAAGCTAACAGTGAAAGCATTGGCAAGATCATATTTAATTCATCAACTGCTATACAAGGTAACAGTGAGATTATTGGCTAGGTTACAGTGAGAGTATTGGCTTCATTGTATTGACATTATGAAATACTCCAAAAGATTAGAGTGGGAGTATTGGCCAGACAACAGTGAGAGTATTTGTCAGGTAACAGTAAGAGTATTGGCCAGATCGTGTTGACATAATCAATCGCGATGCAAGATTACAGTGAGAGTTTCTGAAAGGTAAAAGTGAGAGCATTGGCAAGATTGTATTGACAACACTGAACATCATTGCTCTTTTAGCCCTGCTTTCTCTACTTTGTATGTACTCTTTAACGCATCAGAGTTTTTGCCAGTTAATTCTGATAATGGTTAGCGTTATTTGGATATATTTCTTGTCCTTTCAATGGCATTTGATCGCGTTCAATCACAGTGTCCTTCTGTCTAAACTATCTTTATATATTGGACATGGAGCCCCTCTAGAATAGAAAAGGTTTTACATCTCAGGGATATCTCAGTATGTTTTGGCTAATTTAATTCTTCGTATACTGTGCCAAAATTAAAAGGTGTTTCACAAGACTCTCTGCTTGAACTAATTTTGTTCTTAATTTACATTAAGGATCTTGCTGATGACCTTCATCTTCATGTGTACACTATTCTTTTTTTGACAACAGTGAATTTTACATTGATGCGATGATCCGGCCATCTGCCACTTTTGTAGCTCAAGGTCTTCTTCATAAGCAAAAGAATTGGTGCTGATTATGACTGGTATGACTAGCAAAACAGCCAGAAGAGTTCCATTGTACATTTCGATGGTTATGAGTGGTATAACGGGTAAACCAGCGAGAATAGTTCCATTGTACATTTCGTTACCTCTTTTCGTATTACTGACCTTCAGGATACAATCATCCTGACTATTGCAAACGATATCATAAATACCTCCAAATTATTGCAAGATTTATAAAATATTTTGAAGAAAGATATTTCAATTAAGACAGATATACTTTCCCGCTTTGCAGAGTTAAAGAGGATTGTTTAGTACATTGCTTAAGCCGGTGCCAAGGGCTCTCGACGATAAGGGAAGGGAAATTTGGAAATATAAGTTGATACTTCCAGGTGTCTAAGACAGTACGTCACATCAGCTTATTTGTAGAGGTGTAAGGTATCTGGAAATATTTTTCAGTAAAAACAAATAATAATAACAAATAAATAATTTAAAAAAAAGAAATCTCAGTACAAATTAAATGTAATGTTTTATTTATGTCCTTTTCCGAGTGTTAAGCGTTCTTTTCAATGAAATTGTTTTCAAGTTTTAAGTACTAACTAGTTGGTGGGGGAGGTTTGCGGCCCCACCAAGCCCCCCCCCCCCCAGGCGCGTAAGTTGTTACGTGCCATATTGGTTACGCACCAATGTAGTTGTGTCCCTATGTGCCACCTGTGAATATATATAATATATATATATATATATATATATATATATATATATATGTTTGTGTGTGTGTGTGCGTTTTTACCACATTCTTTGCTGTCCCGTTGTCTGTGCATATACAAAGCCTTATATACTTATAATGACTTCACATGCAAACCCTCTTTTTACAAACAAACAAACATGAATACATACAACTTTTTTTTATAAAGACAGATAGATAAATAGATATACATATACACTATAAATTAACTATGTGAAACTTGCGAATATACAACAGTCTTCGCTGTCCAATTGTCTGTGCATATAAATAGATTGTCAGGTTTACCGATCCTCAAACATGCAACATACAATTGTCCAAGGGAAAAGCAATCTGTATACCACATTTTTCTACTGATTGCCCTTGAGCTTTGTTGATAATGATTACAAATGCTAATCGAATTGGGAATTGCAATCTTTTAAATTGAAAAGGCAAATCCGTCGGAATCATGGGAATGGAAGGAAAAAGAACAGCCTCACCCTCAAAAGGCCCTGTCAAGATTTTTGCCTCTGTTACGTTTTCCATCGTTTTTTTACAGCAAATCGTGTGCCATTGCAAAGCTTTGTTGGGTTGATATTTTGTAACAGTATTATTTGTACGCCTATTTTTAGTTGCAGCGCGTGTAGTGGAAACCCTGGGAGACCCAAGGAATTTAAAAATTCAGATGGATAATTAACCGCTTCATTTGGTTCCAGTACTGTGTCAACTGACTTTTAAATTACTTTCTGGTCTCGAATCTTGGTCAAAATAATATTATTGATTTCGTGGACGTCTTTATTCTTGGCTGCCAATATCGCTCGTTCTCTGAGCCATTTATGATTTTTATAATTGGTTATAATACTCGGAAATACTTTTTCAACCAATTCATTATTGGACTTCACTAAATTACAGAATTCAGCAGGCAGTTGTATACCTCCAGTAATTGAGTCTACTGGGAGCTTTCCATTTCCAGTTGCCAGTAATTGATCTGAAAATATTTAACCAGAGACATCGTTTTGCAATATTACAACTGCATCTCGCAAATGAACGTATTGTTCAGAGCGGAGCTTAACCTGATTCATACAGATAAATAGCAAAAGTTCTTATTCAATATTTGCATACATATCAACGATGTACTGGTGAAACAATTGACGGCATTTTAAGATATAATTTTCGTCTTTGGGACGAATCATTGGTCCCTGAATTTCTTAGTATTCCATTAGCACTGCATTTCTAATCCGTTTGCTTGTTAGTGGATGGATCTATCATTTAATTATTAAAGTGATAGCCGTCGGCTCCATCCCAAAAATTGATTCGTCAATAGTTGGGGTATTGTATCTACGCACATGTTCACCATTAGGCGTTTTGTCAGTGGAAATAACAATTTTATGCGTATCAGTAGGCATCATATTGATTGCTGTTTGGAACGGACGCACTAAATCATTGTTTTCGTGGAAACGATATTGCAATTGGGAAACGATAGACCTTTCACCGTCTGGAGAGATTGTGCAACGTGCATTCAATTCTGAATCGCTATCACTTATGAAATACAGTTGTAAAAAGTTATGATTCTCACCTGAGAATTGTAGAAGGGACCCTGCTCCATGATAAATTTGCCCTTTTACTTTGGAAGTAGGCATAAATTTATCTTGATTTTCGAGTTGGGCACCAAACGACGTCATTTGGAAAAATGAGTTATATTTTCGAATGTTTGTAAAAAACACTTAGATTCTGACGTAGTTCCAGTATGCAAAATCGTCAATGGCTCTGGTGGTAAGGCCAGTTGAGGAAGTTTAACTTTTCCTGAGGCATAACATATTCCCACTGCTTTACCATTAAATTTTTAGGCCTTGCAATAGGGGCAAATTTTAGACATAGGCCCGATTTGTACACATCTACTCAAGCTCTAATCATCGACTGGGCTGTATCAACATGCCAGGCAACAATTTTCAGGTTACTCTTGTGATTCCTCAACACTCTTTCTTTTGGCATTATCTCTTTGAGCCTCAAGCCTGTTTACACATTGTTCTTGTGATTCCTCGGCACGCTTTCTTTTGATAATTTCTCTTTGAGCCGCAAACTTGTTTTAACGTTGTTCTTGTGATTACTCGGCAAGATTTCATTTGGTCATTTCTCTTTGAGCCGCGAGCCTGTTTTCACGTTGTTCTTGTGATTCCTCGGCGCAATTTTTTTGCTAATTTCTCTTTGAGACGCAAGCCTATTTTCACGCTGTTCTTGTGATTCTTCAGCACGCTTTCTTTTCTTACTTTTTCTATTAGCTGCAAGCCTTTTGGCAATAATTCTTTGAGCAGCTTCCTCGACTGTTTTTTCTGCTATTGTAGGATTTATACTAATATTTTTCTTTGAATTAACTCTTTGAGCAACTTCCTCGGCTGTTTCTTCTACCATTGTAGGATTTCTACTAAAAATTTTCTTTGAATCATCCCCTTATATAATTATAATGACGTCATATTCAAAGTCATATGCAAATGCTTTTATAATACTTATATTTATATATATACTAGTTGGTGGGGCGCTTCACGCACCCCCAAGCCCTCCCGCGCGCGTAAGTCGTTACGCGCCATATTAGTTACGCGCCATTGTAGTTGTGTCCCTGTGTCCCACCTGTGAATATAGATAGATTTATATATGTGTTTTAAACTACGTAAAAATTGCGAATATACAACATTCTTGGCTTTCCCACTACTGGGAGCTTTCCGTTTCCAATTGCCAGCAATTGATCTGAAAATATTTGACCAGAGTCATCGTTTTGCAATCGGACACGCATATTTGTAGTTAATTTTAATATTTTTACGCGTGCCCATAAATTAGAATTTTTTAGGCAAGCATTCATTTCATCTGCAGGAGTTAAACTACGTAAAAATTGCGAATATACAACATTCTTGGCTTTCCCATTTTCTGTGCACATACAAAGCCGTATGTACTAATAATGACGTCATATACAAACGCTCTTTTTACAAACAAACAAACATGCATACACACAACTCGTTCTTATATAGATAGATAGATAGATAGATAGAATACAAATGAACTGCGTAAAACTTGCGAATATACAACATTCTTCGCTGTCCAATTGTCGCTGCATATAAATAGATTGTCAGGTTTACCGACCCTCGAACATGCAACGTACAATTGTCCATGGGACAAGCAATCAGTATTAAGATCTATACCACATTTTTCTAATGATTGACCTTGAGCTTTGTTAATGGTGATTGCAAATGCTAATCGAATTGGGAATCACAATCTTTTAAATTGAAAAGGCAGATCCGTTGGAATCATGGGAATGCGAGGAATAAGAACAGCCTCACCCTCAAAAGGCCCTGTCAAGATTGTGGCCTTTATTAGGTTTCCCATAGTTTTAGCACGTGTGGTGGAAACCCTGAAAGATCTGTGGAATTTAAAAATTCAGATGGATAATTAACCGCTTCATTTGGTTCCAAAACTTTGTCGACTGACTTGTAAAGGACTGCCTGGTCTCGAATCTTGGTCAAAACAATATTGTTGATTTCGTGGACGTCTATATTTTTGGGTGCGAGAATCGCTCTTTCACTTAGCCATTTATTATTTTTATAATTTTTTAGAATATTTGGAAATACTTTTTCAATCAATTCATTTTTGGACGTCACTAAATTACAGAAATCAGCAGGTAGTTTTATACGTCCTGAAATTGAGTCTACTGGGAGCTTTCCGTTTCCAATTGCCAGCAATTGATCTGAAAATGTTTGACCAGAGTCATCGTTTTGCAATCGGACACGCATATTTGTAGTTAATTTTAATATTTTTACGTGTGCCCATAAATTAGAATTTTTCAGGCAAGCATTCATTTCGTCTCCAGGAGTTGATCTAGGTATTATAGGTAATGTTTGCCTGAAATCTCCCGCAAGCAATATTAATGTGCTGCCAAAGGGTTTCGACTTCCCTCTCAAATCTTTCAAGCATTGATCCAGAGCCTCGAGCGATTTTTTGTGTGCCATTGTGCACTCATCCCAAATAATAAATTTGCATTGCTGCAATAATTTACCCATCCCAGATGATTTGGAAATATTTCACGTGGGAATTTCTGTAGAATGCAAATTCAGAGGCAATTTCAAAGCGGAATGAGCAGTTCTTCCACCAGGCAGCAATGTTGCGGCTATTCCGGACGACGCAATTGCCAACGCTATATCATTTTTTGATCGAATTGATGCCAGAATCAGTTTTATCACAAACGTTTTACCAGTACCTCCTGGCGCATCCAAAAAGAAAATTTCTCCAACATTGTTATCGACACAATGCATTATCGTATCATAAATGTCTTTTTATTCCGCCGTTAACTTGGAAATGTTATTTTGTACATATGACAATAGATCACTCGTACTGTAACTTTGTTCACGATCCAATTCTACACATGTCAAAACAGCAGCGATACGGTTAGGTGAAGGCATTCCCAAATCCTGAAGAGGTTTGTTTGCCATACGTACGCACAAATCTTCTATAATAACTAAAGTATAGTTATAAATTTCTGATGTAAAATCAAAAGTCATATCTGACGTCTCTAACTGTTTTCGATGGAGTATATCTTCGGACATTTTTGACTCATATTTTTCCCAAAACTCTGTAGGAGCTGTTTGAGAGCAAGTTGTTAAAATGATGCCACACAATGCACGAATTTGACTTGGGGTTGACGTTTCGCACGCGTCATTGATGCAGTTATCCCAGTGTTGGTCATTCTCCAATAAATTCAGAGCTTGGCATATACTACGGTAAGTTTCATGTATAGTACCGTTTACAGTTCTCAAATACTCAAAGGATCTCGGACCGGGTACATTCACCAAAAGCAGGCGTAGAAAAAAGCATTCATGTTGATTGGGGTGAACGGTGTAGAGTCTTCCTATCGTGGTATCTTTGAAGATGGTAGGTTGGCCGTCGACTGACTTACCCTGTTTTTGACGTTCAAATACTTTATTTTTTTTAGTTTTTTTGTAGTTTTTACCTTTTTTAGTTTTTTTCTTCTTTTGTATTAATGCTAAAGCCAAGGTTCAAACCTGGAGCCTTTCGGACCTAGAACCTGAAACATAACGCTTTACCAACTCAGCTACTTCGGCTTGAATACATTCGTTTTGAGCAGCTTCCTCGGGTGTTGCCATTGTAGGTTATTCAGTCATTTTACAATTAGAAATTTCTCTTTCAACGGTCTTCTTAAAATTAAAAATTTGTCTTTGAACGATATTTTTAAATACCTGTGTCCTGGTCGTCATTTATATTCCCTGTGTCCCGTTCGTCATTTGTGTCCCGGTATCCCAGTCTGTAATTTCTCTTTGAGTGTCCCGGTCGTTATTTATATTCCCTCTGTCCCGGTCGTCATTTGTGTCCCGGTCTGTAATTTCTCTTTGAGTGTTTTTTCTTTTTAGTATTTTTCAGTTTTTTACATTTTTTCTTTTTTCAGTTTTCTTTTTCTTCTTTATTTTTCAGCTTCACTATGAAATACATATCGCCGAACCTTTGTTTTTTTTAACTAAAATCTGGTAGGCATTGATGACCTTATCCAAGTCAAAATCCCAAACCCAATCATCATCGCAATCATTTTCAGTTTTGATATGTTTTGACTCTCGCTGTCCAGGTGGATCTTCATCTAACTGCGCGGTTTTGCGTTCTTTAGCCTCAAGCCTGTTTCCTTGCTGTTCTTTTGATTCCTCGGCACGCTTTTTTTTCTGACTTTCTCTATCAGCAGCAAGTTTTTTGGCATAGACTCATTGAGCATCTTTTTTGGCATTAAGTTCATCAGTCATTTTAAACTTAAACATTAATAGATTTCCCTGTATGTTTTGTTTTGACTCTCGCTGTCCAGGTGGATCTTGATCTAACTGCGCAGTTTTGCGTTCTTTAGCCTCAAGCCTGTTTCCTTGCTGTTCTTTTGATTCCTCGGCACGCTTTTTTTTCTGACTTTCTCTATCAGCAGCAAGTTTTTTGGCATAGACTCATTGAGCATCTTTTTTGGCATTAAGTTCATCAGTCATTTTAAACTTAAACATTAATAGATTTCTACGTGAACATATATGTCTTAAATATCTTTAATGACGTCTTCGTCAAAGCAAAAATGACGACAACTAACTTCATGACGTCAGTCGACACAGAAACATGACGTCACCTGACAGACACACAGACAGACAACTTATTTTTATATATATCTTCTATATATATATAAAAATAAGTTGTCTGTGTGTGGATCTGTGGATCTGTGGATCCAGTGACGTCATGTTTCGGCTGACGTCATGAAATTAGTTGCCATCATTTTTGCTTTGAAGGTGACGTCATTCAAGTTATATAAGACATATGTTATATAAGATATATAGTTATATATATAGATATATAGTTATATAAGATATATGCTGCTGATAGAGAAAGTCAGAAAAGAAAGCGTGCCGAGGAACTACCAGAGCAACGCGAAAGCAGACTTGCTGCTAAAAGAGAAAGTGAAAAAAGAAGGCGTGCCGAGGAATCAAAAGACCAGCAGGGAAACAGGCTTGAGGCTGATAGAGAAAGAAAGAACAGAAAGCATGCTGAGGAACTACCAGAGCAACGCAGAAGCAGACTTGCTGCTAAAAGAGAAAGTGAAAAAAGAAGGCGTGCCGAGGAACTACCAGAGCAACGCAGAAGCAGACTTGCTGCTAAAAGAGAAAGTGAAAAAAGAAGGCGTGCCGAGGAATCAAAAGACCAGCAGGGAAACAGGCTTGCTGCTGATAGAGAAAGTAAGAAAAGAAAGCGTGCCGAGGAATCAGAGCAATCTGAAAGTTATCGCCTGGCATTCAGGTACAACCCAGTCGATGATTATAGCTTGAGTAGATGTGTTCAAATCGGGACAATGTCTAAAATTTGTCCCTATTGCAAGGCCTTGAAATTCAATGGTGAAACAATGGGAATGTGTTGCGCCTCAGGAAAAGTTAAACTTCCTCTATTGGCTGCACCACCAGAGCCATTGAAGACTTTCCTTACTGGAACTACGTCAGAATCTAAGCGTTTTTTGTCAAAAATCAGACAATACAACTCATGTTTCCAAATGACGTCGTTTGGAGCCCAAATCGAAAATCCAGATCAATTTATGTCTACTTTCAAAGTAAAAGGGCAAATTTATCATAAAGCAGGGTCCCTTCTACCATTCTCAGGCGAGAATCATAAATTTTTACAATTGTACTTCATCAGTGATAGAAATTCTGAATTGAATGCACGTTGCGAAATTTCTCCCAACGTTGAAAGGACAATCGTTTCCCAATTGCAACATCTTTTCCACGAAAATAATAAGTTAGTGCGTCTGTTCAAAACAGCCATCGATTTGATGCCTACTGATACTCATAAAATTGTTATTTCCGCTGACAAAACGCCTCCTGGCCAACATGTGCGTAGATACAATGCTCCGACTATCGACGAAGTGGCAATCGTTATGGTCGGTGATCAGTTTTTACCTCGAGATATTATTCTACATAAGCGAAACGCTCAGTTGTTAAGAATTGCTGAAACTCATCGATGCTACGATGCCCTACAATATCCTATCATTTTTTGGGATGGAGCCGACGGCTATCAATTTAATATTAAATTGATGAATCCAGCCACTAACAAAGAAATGAATAAGAAATGCAGTGCAATGCATTATTATTCCTATAGACTAATGATTCGGCAGGATGAAGAAAATTCTATTTTAAAATGCCGTGAATTGTTTCACCAATTTGTCTTGGATATGTATGCTAAAATTGAATCAGAACGTTTGCTATATATCCGCCTGAATCAGACCAAGCTCCGCTCTGAACAATACATTCATTTGCGAGATGCAGTTATAAATGACGGTAATACCACAAACGTTGGAAGATTAACAATTTTACCTTCGTCATATGCTGGCAGTCCCCGTCATATGCATGAATATGCTCAAGATGCTATTGCGTATGTTCGTCTCTATGGTCGTCCAGATTTATTTATTACATTTACATGTAATCAATCTTGGGACGAGATACTGCAGCTTTTACTTCAAGGACAATCGGCGGTTCATAGGCATGACATTACGGCACGTGTCTTCCGGCAAAAGTTGAAATCACTGATAAACTACCTTGTAAAACATGAAGTGTTTGGGTCAGTGCGATGCTGGATGTACTCAGTGGAATGGCAAAAACGAGGTTTGCCACACGCACATATACTAATCTGGCTACATAAAAAAATTACTTCAAACGAAATTGATGGTTTGATTTCCGCTTAAATACCTGATAAAAATGTCGATAAGGGGTTACATGATATTATTGTAAAAAATATGATACATGGACCTTGCGGTGCACTGAACGAAAATTCACCATGCATGGCCAAAGGAAGGTGCACAAAGCAATATCCTCGACTTTTAGTACCCAAAACAATTACTGGCAATGATGGTTACCCACAATATAGAAGAAGATCTACTGAAGATGGCGGTAAAACAGCAATAATAACGAAGCGTAACGGTACCACCATCGAAGTAGATAACCAGTGGGTTGTTCCATATTCCCCTTTATTATCAAAAACATTTAATGCACACATAAACGTTGAATACTGTAACTCCGTAAAGGCAATCAAATACATATGTAAATACGTCAACAAAGACAGTGACATGGCAGTTTTTGGCTTGCAGTCCGAAATCAAAGATTTCGATGAAATCGTAGAATATCAGGCTGGAAGATACATAAGCAGTAATGAAGCTGTTTGGCGAATTCTTTCATTTCCGATACATGAACGTAGTCCAGCTGTTGTTCACTTAGCGGTACATTTAAAGAATGGTCAACGTGTTTATTTCACGGAAACCAACGTGCAACAAAGAGTCCTGTATCCACCGGATACAACATTAACAGCTTTTTTTCGCTTTGCAAAAATGATTCTTTTGCAAAAAAACTGCTGTATACTGAAGTGCCTTCGTATTACACATGGAATACTAAAAATAAAGTATTTGAACGTCGAAAACAGGGTAAGTCAGTCGACGGCCAACCTACCATCTTCAAAGATACCACGATAGGAAGACTCTACACCGTTCACCCCAATCAACATGAATGCTTCTTTCTACGCCTGCATTTGGTGAATGTACCCGGTCCGACATCCTTTGAGATTTTGAGGACTGTAAGTGGTACTATACATGACACTTACCGTAGTGCATGCCAAGCTCTGAATTTATTGGAGAATGACCAACACTGGGATAACTGCATCAATGACGCGTGCGAAACGTCAACCCCAAGTCAAATTCGTGCATTGTTTGGCATCATTTTAACAACTTGCTCTCCATCAGCTCCTACAGATTTATGGGAAAAATATAAGTCAAAAATGTCCAAAGATATACTTCATCGAAAACAGTTAGAGACGTCAGACATGACTTTTGATTTTACATCAGAAATTTATAACTACACTTTAGTTGTTATAGAAGATTTTTGCATAAGTATGGCAAACAAACCTCTTCAGGGTTTGGGAATACCTTCACCTAACCGTATCGCTGCTGTTTCGACATGTGTAGAATTGGATCGTGAACAAAGTTACAGTACGAGTGATCTATTGTCGTATGTACAAAATAACATTTCCAAGTTAACGTCGGAACAAAAAGACATTTATGATACGATAATGCATTGTGTCGATAACAACGTTGGAGAAATTTTCTTTTTGGATGCGCCAGGAGGTACTGGTAAAACGTTTGTGATAAAACTGATTCTGGCATCAATTCGATCTAAAAATGATATAGCGTTGGCAATTGCGTCGTCCGGAATAGCCGCAACATTGCTGCCTGGTGGAAGAACTGCTCATTCCGCTTTGAAATTGCCTCTGAACTTGCATTCTACAGAAACTCCCACGTGCAATATTTCCAAATCATCTGGGATGGGTAAAGTATTGCAGCAATTCAAACTTATTATTTGGGATGAGTGCACAATGGCACACAAAAAATCGCTCGAGGCTCTGGATCAATGCTTGAAAGATTTGCGAGGGAAGTCGAAACCATTTGGCAGCACCTTAATATTGCTTGCGGGAGATTTCAGGCAAACATTACCTATAATACCTAGATCAACTCCTGCAGACGAAATGAATGCTTGCCTGAAAAATTCTAATTTATGGGCACACGTAAAAACATTAAAATTAACTACAAATATGCGTGTCCGATTGCAAAACGATGACTGTGGTCAAACATTTTCAGATCAATTGCTGGCAATGGGAAACGGAAAGCTCCCAGTAGACTCAATTTCAGGACGTATACAACTACCTGCTGATTTCTGTAATTTAGTGACGTCCAAAAATGAATTGATTGAAAAAGTATTTCCAAATATTCTAAAAAATTATAAAAATAATAAATGGCTAAGTGAAAGAGCGATTCTCGCACCCAAAAATATAGACGTCCACGAAATCAACAATATTGTTTTGACCAAGATTCAAGACCAGGCAGTCCTTTACAAGTCAGTCGACACAGTTTTGGAACCAAATGAAGCGGTTAATTATCCATCTGAATTTTTAAATTCCATAGATCTTTCAGGGTTTCCACCACACGTGCTACAACTAAAAATAGGCGTACCAATAATACTTTTAAGAAATATCAATCCACCAAAGCTTTGCAATGGCACTCGACTTTCCGTAAAAAAAATAATGGAAAACCTAATAGAGGCCACAATCTTGACAGGGCCTTTTGAGGGTGAGGCTGTTCTTATTCCTCGCATTCCCATGATTCCAACAGATCTGCCTTTTCAATAAAAAATTGCAATTCCCAATTCGATTAGCATTTGCAATCACCATTAACAAAGCTCAAGGTCAATCATTAGAAAAATGTGGTATAGATCTTAATACTGATTGTTTTTCCCATGGACAATTGTACGTTGTATGTTCGAGGGTCGGTAAACCTGACAATCTATTTATATGCAGCGACAATTGGACAGCGGAGAATGTTGTATATTCGCAAGTTTTACGCAGTCAATTTGTATTGTATCTATCTATCTATCTATCTATATAAAAACGAGTTGTGTGTATGCATGTTTGTTTGTTTGTAAAAAAAGTGTTTGCATATGACGTCATTATTAGTACATACGGCTTTGTATATGCACAGACAATGGGAAAGCAGAGAATGTTGTATATTCGCAATTTTTACGTAGTTTGAAACACATATATAAATCTATCTATATTCACAGGTTGGACACAGGGACACAACTACAATGGCGCGTAACTAATATGGCGCGTAACGACTTACGCGCGCAGGGGGGGGCTTGGGGGGCGCGAAGCGCCCCACCAACTAGGTGTTGGGTGGCGCGAAGCGCCACCCCAACAGCTAGTAGGGGAGAGGGGAGCGACACCACACGGGGGCAAAACCGTCCGTTGGACCTCTCGTCCAAAGTCTTTTAAATAATACATTCAGAAAATCGCTGCTAGATGCCATTCATGTAGCGCACATTAGGCGGAAGTTTTGAATGTTTGATGCCAAAGACAACTGAGATAAGAGGTAAAGAAGTTTTTATATACTCTCTGGAAAGTTTGACACCTAAAGTCCTCGTAAAATATTTTCCAAGCTATTTTAGCTACAGGTTCGTAAGTTAGAAGGATCATAAGAGGTATGTTTCCGGTATTTTCCTCGTAATTTTCATCAAGAAATGTTAGGCGGTTTCCAAAAAAAAGGTAAATTTTCAAAATGGCGTCAATAAGGGGTGACTCCGGACAGTTTTTTGGGGGCGACTCCGGACACATTTCGAGGTGTCCGGTTTCACCCCTTGCTGATGGAAGTATCTCCGAGTCTGGAATTGGAAGTAGCTAGGGCTAGGAAATTACCAAATATTTCAATTTTATTATAGACTAGGAATAGGAACTTATTAAATTCAACTTTCAAAAAACAAAAACAATATTATGCCCCAACAGAGAGCAGAGCTCGTAAGGCTGGGAGAGTATAAATGCATAGAAAAAACACAACATCTCGTCATAAGAAAAACATACAACATAAGAGTTATCAGAAGAGGTCACCCCATCGCGAGAATCCCACAACAAACTATATATTAAAAACTATCATTCATCAATCCAGGCACCCAGGCAAAGAACTATTTTTGAAGTATGTTTTCTCAACAAATCTTAAATGAGAATTCATCTTTCCGATCAGCCGCGGAGGAATTTTCTTTGAAGAAGTCTACCCTTGTGGATGCCGTGAAACGCTACAAGAGTAGAATGCAAGATCTTGAGAAGGGTAGCCCAAGTGCAAACAATGATAATGATAGTGTTCGGGAGAGTTCCAAGTTCGTTTTTACTCCCAAACAAGAGAGAGATCTTGCTATATACCTCGAAAACTGCTCAATATTGAAACATGGACTAAATCCAAATGCAACGAGAAAGTTAGCCTAACAATGGGCAACAACTCTGAAGCTCAAATTCCGATCAAGTTGGGAGCTGAATGAAGGAGCAGGATTTGACTGGTTTAAAGTATTTATGAAGCGTAAGTCCACTTTGTCCATTAGAAAACCGGAAAATACAAGCCAAGCTTGTGCTTCCGGCTTCAATGCCACTGTAATTGGTGCCTTCTTTCGTAATCTTCAGAGACTGTATAGCAAGTTACAATTTCGTCCTGGTAGGATTTGGAATTGCGACAAAACAGGAGTACTCACAGTTTTTCAGGCTCCAAAGGTGATTGCTAAAAAGGGGGCAAAACAGGTGGCACAGACCGTGTCGGTAGAAAGAGGGGAAAATACCACAATGCTGTGCTTTGTGTCTGCAACTGCCAGACTATTTCCATCAGTGTTTATTTTTCCAAGAGTCAAGGCTCCTGAGAGAATGTATCAAGATGGACCACCAGATGCATTAGCTTAGCCCATCGCAGTGGATGGATGACCTCGGAAAAATTTGTTTGTTCATTGTAACACTTCCAGAATGAACTTAAACCTAGCAAAGAGAATCCTGTTTTGCTCTTGTTCGACAATCATGAAAGAAATATTTCAATTGAAGTAGTTTCCTTGTGCAAAGATAATGGCATTCATCTTCTGACCTTTCCTCTCCATTGCTCTCATCGCATTCAGCCCCTTGATGTTTCGGTTTATGCACCATTCAAACATGCCATCAGGGAGACATTGGAAGTGTCAATGAACTTCAGACTGACCAAGAATTTTCTCCTGGAAATTTGTGCTTGTGAGGTTTATGGCGAAAAAAAAACTCTGATAAACATCAAATTTTTGAACATCAAGACATCAAAAATATCAAATTTCAAACATCAAAGATTGCAACCCTATGCCATAAAATAATAATGTGAAATACCCTTAGAGTTCTTTTGATATTCCAGTCAATTCTGCTACTTTTATATTATCTGAATGTACTGTTTGAATCGTTAACTAATAGATGTCCGACCCCACGGTAGGGGCGACTTAAGACACTTTAAGACGTCATATGTTTTTTGGTCTCACTGAGAAACGACTTGATGGAAGTCATCGAAAAAAAAAATCTTAAGAAAGATGAATTTTCATCTTTCTGTTCATATAAAAACAAAGTTTGTATCTTTAAAAGAACATCTTATAGGGGTCAAAAACTCAAAAACGTACGGTTTCGCCCCCCTCTCCCCTATATTATAAGGACGTTATAATGACGTCATATGCGTACAAAAAAATAAACATACAACTTATTTTTATATGTATAGATAAACTAGTACTGGGTTTATGCAGTGTTTCATGTAAGCGCTTTATGATGATAGCTGATCAAAGTTCATGTTATTTGTGTCTTTCGTTTGTTATTTCTACTGTATTCATGGCTGAATATTTGGCTTTAAAATTCTCTTATCTATCTATACCACATGCTACTATAGTGAAAAATTATTTTCTGTACCTTGACTGTTTTTCTTCTTGTAAATTCATATAACTCACATCCATTTTCTCATCATCTGCCAGTCTTCAGTGATACATCAAATTAACTCATTTCTTCCTTCAGATGTTATGCTTTCTCTTTATTATGTGTTTATTTTTCTTATCTTTCTTTTTACTGCTCTGTCTGGATTAGTACCAGCATGTTTCTTCTGCGCCACTTTCAAAGAGCCCTAAATAGAGCAGTGACGACTGTTTTCCTTCTCCGTAAGCTATAATCTATCTTTGATGTTTAGAATGATACTGGAATAGCTCTGCTGGATCGTGTTGTGGGTAAAAGTAATCTATATTTAGTGCACTCTGCTTTTCTAGGTATTCGCTGTCTAAATAGCAAATTTTGTATCGGACAGGCTGAGGTAAGTACTCTTCTTCTTTGCGTATTTCTTCTAGTAGATTTACTCTAACTAGATGATTGTCAACAAAAGCTCAGAGGTCTCCTGTTTATCAATCAATTCTGCCGTAGAGCTTCATTTCTTTTGATGTCCCTGTATCTCTCTCTGCAAATGTATTTTTTGGCGGGTTGTTGAAGTCCCGTAATTTTACCTTTTTTCTTCTATCCCATATTAAATATATCTGTTCTCTCTTTTACTCAATATATGTGTATATCTTCCCTTACTTTCATCAATTGTTTCACTATTGTATTTGTATTTGTGTTTTCTAAAAGTGCAGCATTTTATTATTGTATTACATGGCCCATTACAAGCCAAGCTTCTTTGGCAACTAATCTCCTTATGTTTGTAACTGTTTTCTTGTTTTTATGGCACTTGGTATTAACCAAGTGACATATAGCAGTCGCCAATTCTGTCGGTCTGTCTGTCGGTCTGTCGGTCTGTCTGTCGGTCTGTCGGTCCCGGTTTTGCTACTTTAGGCACTTCCAGGTAAGCTAGGACGATGAAATTTGGCAAGTGTATCAGGGACCAGACCAGATTAAATTAGAAATAGTCTTTTTCCGATTTGAACATCTGGGGGGGAGTGGGGGCCCGGTTAATTCGCAAAAATAGAAAAAATGAAGTATTTTTAACTTATCAGCGGGTATTTGGATCTTAATGAAATTTGATGTTTGGAATGATATTGTGTCTTAGAGCTCTTATTTTTAATCCCGACCGGATTTGATGACATTGGGGGGAGTTGGAGGGGGAAAACCTAAAGTCCCGGTTTTGCTACTTTAGGCACTTCCAGGTAAGCTAGGACGATGAAATTTGGCAAGCGTATCAGGGACCGGACCAGATTAAATTAG